>NC_142995.1:7701944-8009722 GCF_061535395.1 Colias eurytheme | reverse complement strand
TAATTCAACGGAACTGATATCTGAAGATGGCACTGTGTGTGTACCGCGACGGTGTCAGAAGTCGGGTGGTAGAGTTGTATGTAGGAAGTGCCCTAATGATTATATAGCTGGTAAGTAGCTGTTAAAATTAATAAATAAAATAATTTATAAAACATTTGAATGCCATAAAACCAAAAATATCAATTTCAAATAAAATGAAAGAAATTATTTTCAACATTAGTGAAAAGTCTTACTTACTTTACTAGAGTGGCGCAGGGACCCAAAGTGAGTCTTGGCCTCCGACAATAAGAGCCTCCATGAGTGAGTCTTAATGACACTAAATCATAACTTCATTTAATTAACAATCTATTATCATTGAAGTGTTTGTCTACCAAGATCTTGGGATGATCGTTACATGTTCTTATGAGAACAAGGATAAAAAATTCTTAATGATTTTGTTGAAACCTACGTACACATGACGTATGACCTACAAAGACTAAACTTTTCTAAAGGACATTGTCCCATTGTCGACATTGTCCCGTGAAGCGTGTAAATAACGCAGTAAATGTTTTAGTAACGCAGAATTTCGACGGGTCGCCAATGAAAGAAGTGACTTGTTTCAAATGCGCTCGGGGATACAAAGTGAAAGACAACAAATGTGTCAAGTGCGAAGCGTGTATCTGCAGCAAAAGCGAAGTCGTCGTGAGCGGGACGTGTTTGCCCAAGAAATACGTCGTGGAAAGACCCAAATATAATGATAATAAATTACATCCGTCTTCACTTTTGGAGATTGTGAAGTTGGAGTACTTTTGCAACGTGAGTAAATAACGTGTGATTCGATCTCATTCAACAAGGGATCCAAGTGTGACCCTTGGGCCTCACCTTTGAGTAAATTACGGTTACGTGTTAAAGACCTTTTGTGATGTCTAATCAAAATTGTTTAAACATTGCTTTCACAAGATTACGAGGGTTCGATTATAATTTGCTAAGTATACGCATTCTCTACGTTCATAATTTATGAAGGAATCACCAAGAGCGAATGTAGAAAATAGGCAAAATATATATAATGTATTAACTTTTCTTTTAGTTCACATTTCGGTAAATTTAAAAAAAATGAAATTTCATTTCAGCAATCAGATTTACGTTCCTGTCATGCCCTTGCCAAAATGTGTGTATCGTACTTCTATACCTCCAACCCGGCTGGTCCATGTAGACTTTGGATACAACCTAATGCTACTCATAAAGGTACCCTACCAATCCTATTTAACTATACATAAAAAAATACTATTGATGATTTTTATTCATCTTGTCTAATTTAAGCTTTACTTTTTTTCAGTGACTCTTCCACAACTAGTTTTAAATGAAAGTATTAAGAACAATGTAATTGATCTTTCTCGTGGAAAGGTAGGTATAAGATTAATGTCATCTCTTTATTTTGAACTGTTTTAATACTCATCTAACGTGTTTTTCTAATTGAAGTAGAAATATTAATAAAGGTAAATATGTGATTCATTAGGTGTACGGTTTCTGAAAAATGTATGAAGTATAAGCTAAAAATAGATTTTCTTGATATCATACAGTATGTTCTCATCAAATATTTCATAAATATTTAAGGCTTTTATAAAGATAGCAGCTCTAGAATATTCTTCAACTGGAGCTCTCGTTTTAATTCAAGAACAAAATCAAAGGATTCCATGTTTACGGCCACTTTTGATTAAACTTGGAGAAGATTATTCGTGAGTAATTTTATCTTAAATACTAGTAAAATTTAGAAATATTTCGTAATAATAATAAAACCAAAAACAAGAAAATATCTACTTGTAAAATTTCTTTGGTAAATAAATCATCAAGATTGGCCATTAATAATACTATGTATTACAATAAAAAATATGTTTTATTACATTTGAATTTAGAATCTATCGTTCAGGAATATTCGTCGTATCTTCTCAATTTCCCGCCAGTCGGCGTTTAATATTTGTGATATTAAAATGGCATGAGGCGTTAGACGAATAACTGGATTACTGTGATAGCATTACACAAAATAAAATTATTTCTACCACCTTACAGACAGGAATGTTTAGAAAAGGAATCAGATCTAGAATCTATTGGGGCATATGGAAAAACATACGAATTTTACATTCCAGAGCAAATTTATGAGCCTTTAGCAATTAATTTGCTTAAACCTAACGGCCAATACGTTCAAGTAAGAATTATTTCAGTTCTTAATATGTATAAAAATATATTTAAAGAGAACTATCTTATGTATTTTTAAATTGAAATATTGTATTTTTTTCAGAAAGGTTCATGGCCCTCGGGGAGATTTAGAAAGTTTTTCTTTATCGATAACGTTCTATCAATAACAGCAAATACAACAACAACTGTGTATTTACGGAAAATTATTTTTATTCTGCGGTTGGTTTCGTTCAAATATTTACTGGGCTATATATTGGCTTCTTAGACTAAAACGTTTCATTAAACTGTATCAATACTTCACGCTCAATAGCTTCAATATTTTGTAGCAAAAATGGTCTTATTCAAGCTTCACTTAGAAAATTGAATAAAAAAAACTTCTCAATACTTTCAAAGCTTTATTAGTAGTTGGCTTGTATTTATGAATGACCGTTGACTCTATTATGCCTATAGTGTAATAAACACTTATAGACTGTAATAAATACACACAGTTACAGTTCAGACCCATTTTTCGTTGAAACGCATTTCTCTTGATAGGTAAAATGCGTTCTAATGAAAAGATGTTCTAACTGTAACATAATATACTTACATAATATTATATTACTTTACTAATTCCAGAGTAGAAAGAAAACAAACTGGTTCACTTAATGTGCATATTTCCATCGAGACACACTACGCTACGAAATCTCCCGTTTCCCAAGAAATAACCACAAGTCTAGTTGTGAAACATGAGATGGTCTCCGCTGGCGTGCTTTGGGGACTGCAAGTTAGCCGCCTCATTAAATACCGAGCTTTATTTATTGTATTATGAAATAAAACTTTGTGCTAATATTTCTTAACCTTTTTACTTTTAATTATATATTTAACTAGCGGTCCGCCCCGGCTTCGCCCGTGGTACATATTTACGTTTTCTCTACATAAAAACCATCCTCGTACTTCAAGGAATATAATAAAAAAAGAACTATCGAAATCGGTTCAGCCGTTCTCAAGTTATGCGCTTACCAACACATTTTGCGATTCATTTTTATATATAAGATTATATATGTGGATTCAGTTGAATTCTCATAACTTTCGATAAAATTTGCTTTAATGACGGGTGGATGAATTATAAACTTTTACCTACCTAGCTTTGAGATAAATGGTCAATTTCTGGCTTTCAACCTTGTCTATCGGTTGGAAAGTTTCGACTGTACATATTATTTTTATTTCCTTAGGTTTGGGGAGGAGTTCTTAGTACGGTGTTAGCTATTTACGCTATCGTTCAATGGCGTGGTGTAGTACACAGAGGTGGAATGCAAATTTCCATATTACCCCTTCTTTCTGGTTGGGTAGCGGATGGTTTATATTTTGTGAGTTTGATACTAAAAAGTTTTAAAAACTACTAAAACTATAAATATATTTATTTAATATATATATTATTATATATTTTTTATTCTAATTGATTTAATTTTTTCTTATAGGCTGCATTATTATCGACTCTGCACGCGTTGGCCGCAGAGGCAGCTGGAATGCTCGGAGTGACTCTACCTTTGTCACAGAATGAAGAAAATATTATCAAAGCAATTACTATAGCTGTTTTAGTTTTGAAGGTATTGGAAAAGCGTATATAGAGCGTTAATTTATTATGATTTATTTTTGATATTTCGGCATATAGATTAAGAAATTTAAAAAGCTTCACATACTTATTAAATGTCTCACAATACCTATATGTGTTTTTTTTAAGGAAATTACGTACAAACGTCTCATTATTACATACAAATTTAATTTATTTCCTTAGGTAATTCCGTGAGCATAGGTACAAGTACTTATAATGTTATCTTTCTAGATCATTAAAGTGGCATGGATAAATTGGAAACAGTGCCAATGCGATATTTTCTTTATTGATTGGTCTCAATATAATCCACCTGTACGGGGTAAGTGTTGATTTATTTCTTTAGAACTTTCTCTTATCCCTGTTTTGTTATTGAGCCCACCGACAACCAAAGATAATATTTACTATACTAGTACGGTAGTACCTAGATCAAGTACAAGAAATAATTTAGAGTTTAATGTTTTATTGTTATAATTTATAAAAATAAAATGTAGAGGTATTATCGAATTTCACCCAGCGCGGCTATAAATCATCTAGGTAGAGACTAGGCTAATTAACTGCAGTAAGAGCACTTTCTACGCCAAACTTTTTAATATTTTTAGTAAAATTTAATAAGATCAGGGTGTTAAATTGGCACCTCACGATCTGAAGTTCTATTATCTATATGCAAATCCATATCGACAAACTTACGAACTTAAAATTTAAATACATATATTGCTCAGCTCAACCGACAGTATGATATTTATATTTCCTTCATTGATTGTTTATTTTTAACTTAGTTATATTTATTTGTTATTAATGTACTTTTTCCAATGCGACTGGCGTAACATTTTTTAAGTTTATTGAAATGATTGGCAAAGCAATTTTCAGAATCATCAAAAAACAATAACACATATGATTGGAGGTCCGTGTTATTAGCGCGGGAATGGATGGGAATGCAAACAGCACGACGGGTCAGTCCCGTGGCTACGATTACCTTTACCTTATTGATTTTACAAGTAAGTTTAATTTAATTTACCTCTATTTTATCATTTTATAGTCTGTTTCTTTTTTATTTCGATAAGCTCACGCTATCGCTTTGACCTATTTCGGAATTTATAATAGTAAGAAATATTATAAGAAAAGTTTCAAAAACATTTTTCCCTCGAGTAACTATTATGATTCTCACAATTTTGTGATATAATGTAAGTTAGTGGACCTAATTCTATACAAATTCTAGACTAGATCAGTCCTCTATTTGAAATTAATTCTTTAGTAATAAAAATTAAATTTATTATACCTACTTTTCAGGTGTTTTCTTTTTGTTTCAAATGTTTATATTTTTTAGAAGTTGTCACATGTCCTATTTGAAACGTTTTGACTCGATCTCTAACTCCAAGATAAGAAAAAAAAACATATCAGGCTCAGGCCCTTAACCTTTTGCGAAATAATTTTGATATTATTTTTACTGTCATATTTCCTAGATATTAGATGGCTGGCAGTCATATCTACCGAATAGTGAAGGCTACACCTGGGTCATTGGATCTCTATCCTGGTGGTTATCTTACACCATAATACTTTCAGTAAATTGGATAAAGCATAGATTCTTTACTTCTCCCACTTCAAGGTTGGCGAAGATTTGTTCTGGTGTAGAAATGTCGTTGTTAGTGTTTCAAGAGGAATATTATGCACATTATGTTCATGGAAGGTAAGTTTTTAGTTTTGAGATTCTTTAATTTGTGGAGTTCGTCGTATTTATACGTTCAGGCGAACTTGTGTTGCCAAACCTAATGTTTATTTGCAAGTTGGTAAAAAAATAAGATAAAAATACAATAAACTTTGTTAGCATTGAAATAAGTAACATGAACTCGAAGATAAAGTTTACCGTTAAAAATTATGACTTACCGCTATTTTGTTTACGTATTTAATTATTCATTATAAGACAGAGACGGTCATAGTTAAAAACAGATATTGATCATGGATTAAACCGTGTTCACGAGTTATATTGGGATACCTAATATGATAATTAACACTTGAAATAATCTCTATCTTAGTGTTTGTTTTTAGAAGCGATGAAGGCGGGGGTAGTTTGAAAATACCCGGACCGTTGGCAACTTGCCGTCTTGTATGTGCACCACAAGTGAGGTATTTGAATTATTATTTAAAATAATAAATTTTATAATACGTTTTCTAGAATTTCGATTCTATTATCGTTATTATTTATTCAGAGAATGACTGAACACAAAGAATTACGGTGAAATGGTTTAAATTTCTCTTTGTTTTACAGGATCGTTTACAAGAAATTAGCAAACACGCAATACGGTAATTAAAATATTAATTTATGCTTGTTTCATTAATATAGAGTAGCTCATAATTTACGGATTACTTTTATTTACTTAGGTATACAATATTTAGTTATTGATTTTATGTTTTAGGTTTAGGAGATAATGAATCAAATCGAATACTTCTATCACGTTTTTTGGCAGCATTTTTCGAAAGGGTGAGAATACCTGGGTTATATATTTCTTTGCAATGTGAACTCGTAAATATTGTTAACTTGCTAAGTACTTATATTTTTTATGTTGAAACATAAGGTTTAAATCTAATTAATTTAAGCAATAAAATCAAACCATAAATACAATTATATTAATTAAAATCTGCCAACATCTCTATGGCAATAGTTTATTCAAAGTTTGTTTTATAGTTATTTTTAATACATATTTCAGGCACTGGATGGTTTAAATTGGGTTGCCATAGAGCGAACTATACTCGAGAGATTACTAGATGTAGAGTTAACTAATAGAGAGGGCAATAATACCAGCACTTTGTTATATGATTTAGATAGTAATATACCATCTTGCTTCGCTGTAACCTGGTGAGTTAAGATATGCATAAAAATATTAATTTATTCGATAATAATATTATGTGTATTAGGTATGTGTACCTATTTTGAATTGTATTTCTTTATGCGCGTTGAGAGTAAAATTTCAAGTTTGCGTCATGACAATACTGTCTCTTGCCAAAGAAGTTTTAATTCTGACACGTGTGCTCGGCACACGCTCTTTTTTATGAAATTTGTCTTATAATCAAATACGGAAACTAAAAAAAAATTGGATTTCACATTCAGTTGAATATAACTACTAAAACATATAAAACATTTAATCAAATTGTATTTTTAATAGCCGTATACGACTGTAAACATTTTTTCTTCATATTTCACGGAAAGGTGGGGTGAGGAATGGACGCTGGCAACATTTGATGCTATGTTATTTGGATGCATTTTACTGGCTACGGGACATGTACTGATGGCTACTCTGATTACTCTTTTATTATGGCAGGTCGGTAGTTGTTTTCAGGGATTTAAAATCACATAAGATTTATCGCATATAAGACAGATGCAATAATATAAAATATTTTGGCTTTTATTTCCAGATTATGAAGCAAATCCGCCAATGGTTTGCACATAGAAACCTACGGAACAAAACAGATATTGAAGTTGTTTAATCGATACAGATTATAAATGATTTGCAAAGATTCCACAAAGTTTATAACTATAGTACATTTGGTTCTTTTGATTAGTTTCTCACTAGTTGGAAATGGTGAAAACAATATAAATCCTGAGACATTGTTAAAAAAGACTATTTTTTCTAGTACAAGACGTCCTAGTAAAGAAGGTCCCCTTTACAACTTCATAGTGAATATTTGCAATGTTCTACTCGAGGATTTTTCAAGTAGAAGGATTCCTAGTTATATGAAAGTGCTGCGGAAGAGTTTAAAAGGTTTAGGATCCGGATTTCTACAGAAATTAATGATTAAAAGATTCCGCAAGAAATTATTAAAATTATCGATTTACACGGGAGCTGTGATTAAGCCGAAAATTAAACAATTTCTGGAAATCATAAAAGAAGATAAGCCACAGAGAAAAGAATTATTTAATGTTCTAAATGCAATATACAGCGTTGGTGATGACAACAAAATGGATAATTATATTTATGTTATGAAAAAGTATGGTTACTGGGACAAAAGTCATATTTACATTCAGACCAGGATCATGTTTAAAAAAACCATATTTGGGACAATTAATAAACAAACAAGAAAAGTAAGAAATGATATTCAACTCAAATTTAAATTGGCTGTAATAGAGTACATGATGGATCGGCAATTATGATTGCAATTATTACTATGATTAATTAGAATGCATTGCGTGAAATTAAAAACCTAGCTAAGTAGGTATCGCAGGTATTACTCGTATATCGAAAGATGGCTCATGTAAGATGTATGAGATTTATACTTTTTGTAGCGACTATAAATATTTACGTAAAATATTTTTCGATAGCCGATGCTAAAACAGGAAGAAACATAATTTCATTACAAGAAATAAACCCAAATATTCTAAGAACTAAAATAATTTTTGAGACATTCCTAAAGAACTTTTTAGATTTGTTGACGACGGAGTTTCCGGAGAAGAAACTTAGAAAATATTGTAGAATTTTATCAAAACAACTAAGTTATTTGGAGTTCAAAGATGCTAGAAAACTGGCAAAACATGTGAAATCTCTATCACATATGTATCAAGACGAAATTAAGAATGAATTAAAATCGTACAGAAACGAACTCGATAATGCTACAGAACATAGAACAGCTTTCTTTGAAGCCATCAATGAAGCTTTTACACTGAGAGAACATATGCAATTTAATGATTACTTGTATGATTTAAAAAATTATGGCAGCGAGGATAAATTATACATAGATGAAGAAACAAAAAATCTTCTTAGAAATGTTATTATTGGAAATATTCAAAAGTTAAGCGGTAGGTCACAAAATGACATAGCAAAGAAATTGAAAAAAGCTGTAAAGGAATTCAATGGCGAATCATTATCATCATCAGTTTCGGTTTCAGATTCATCATCATCATCAATATCATTATCAGATTTTTATTATATTTTATAAGATTCATAGGAGTTAAGGAGATAATAAATATGGGAGAAACTTTACGTATATTCTTTGTCTACCTTAGAATACAGAAATAAATATTTATTGTAAGTTTTTTTACATACAATACTCTCTCATAACCTTATAAACGATTTAGAATAATTTAAAATGTAACAATTTTTTAATGTTATGGAAAAAAATTACCTAAATTGTTTCAGCGTTGGTCATAATGTATTGTATTATTATGCCAAACTTTATTAATAAATTAAAGTGATTGAAGTGAACGCTTGTGCGCGTTTTTGTTGGGACGTTCCCCCACGGTCCCATATTACTCCGTACCTGATGGAGGCTGGATGCTTAAAAATGGAAAGTCGTAGGCGGTTACACCTCGCGTCTCCACTTTTTGGAGTGGTAATGACAAAGGCGCCAAAATACCTCTATGACAAGTTAGCATGGATGGGAGAGGGCAGCGTTTATGCTACCCGTTCCTCATTTTGCAAATTAGCTATACCAAGGAGTGTCACAGCTGCTTTCAGGGGAAGTTTTAAATACTAGGCAACTAAGTGTTGGAACAATCTTCCACCACCAATATTAAACTCCATCTCATTAAACTCTTTCAAACAAAAATACAAAAAATATTTATTACATGAGTTTAAATTCCAACCTTAGTTGTGTGATGGGTTTAACTTTTACTATGTTTACAAATATTTTATATTATGTAGGTATATTATGATCTATCTGTCTATATTATGTATTTATTATTATGATTTAATTTTAAACATTTATCTATTTATATGTCATGTTAAATTATCTTAAGTACATGTTTTTGCTCTTATTAGTTTGCATTATATCATAATATTATATTTTTGAACGCACTGCCGCTCCAATCGCTTCAAAGAGGGGCCACTGAAAATCAGTGTTGCAACAGCTGCGTTGCAATTTATGCTGAGTGGCTACCATTTTGGCTCCACTTCTTAATTTTATATCTTTTAATTTAGTTATATATAGTTTAATTTTACTGTGTTTGAATTGTATTGTCTTAATCTAATTGTAAATTGTGTGCGTGTTATTTTTTTGTGGAGTCAAATAAATGATCTTTCTTTCTTTCTTTCTTTCTTTCTAAAGTACCTATGCTTAAACCTTAGATATAATCCTACCTACAATACGAATAGCTTTTGAATTGTATACAATTTGTATTTATTTGTTAGTAGATACTACATACCTAATATTATTATTGTACTAGCGGTCCGCCCGGCTTCGCCCGTGGTACATATTTACGTTTTCTCTACATAAAAACCATCCTCGTACTTCAAGGAATATAATAAAAAAAGAATTATCGAAATCGGTTCAGCCGTTCTCGAGTTATGCGCTTACCAACACATTTTGCGATTCATTTTTATATATGTTATTACGGCTAAAGGTAGGTGAGAACATAAACTTAAGATTAGCCGGCTAAACTTAGGTTTATTTTCGACGAGGTGTTAATGTTAGTTTGTTCTATCTTTAGCCGGCTAAACTTAAGTGTAACCGCAGGCCCGTGGCTAAAAATGTCGGGGTGGGTAGATTTGGTTACTATAATACATGTAAGGAACAGGGCGAGTGTTTTCTGGCACTTCGCCGGCTGCTGCCGCAGCACGCTCGCTGCGCTCGCTCGGCTCGTGCGGGTCTTAAGAGTTCTAACCTAACCTAACCTAGCCACCAGCTTTCTGCCCTGAGTCGGGGTGGGTAGATTTGGTTACTATAATACATGTAAGGAACAGGGCGAGTGTTTTCTGGCACTGTGCGGGCCCCTCAAGCCCTCCACCGGCCCGGCGCTAACCAAATCTACCCACCCCGACATTTTTAGCCACGGGCCTGCGGTTACACTTAAGTTTAGCCGGCTAAAGATAGAACAAACTAACATTAACACCTCGTCGAAAATAAACCTAAGTTTAGCCGGCTAATCTTAAGTTTATGTTCTCACCTACCTTTAGCCGTGACATATATAAGAAGAAGAAGAAGAAGAAGATTATGCAGAAAATTGATGAGTTTAATAAGCGGCGAATCACTTAGAGCAGGCTCCAAGGAGATGTTCGTTTGCAAAAATAGTGGATCTAAATCTGACTTCTGATATATATTGTATAGATCCCAGACATCCTATAGACAGATGTTGCCAACCAGTTTTGTGGTCCCCCTCCCCCCACCCCGGTAATTAAATATGGCATACAATGAAAAAAATTAAATTTCCAAAACATGCCGTGTGGGGTATCAAATGAAAGAGCTTATTGAGTAGATCACGAATATATAGCATACTATAACATTTCTTACACTTTCTCTAAGATTTTTTAGAAAATTTACGAAAATGCTCCATTTTCGAGTTAACTTTAAACCACTATAGATTGAAAACTCATGAATATATTTTTTAAATTATTATTTTAAATAATTAACAATAGTCCATTGTTTACGATTTAATAGTTCGTACAGTAAAATAGTTGCATGGGGGAGTGGGGGGAGCATTCAAAGATGGCGAGTATATTTTCAAGTTTAGAAGAGGCTGATGAAGTTAAGAGGCTGATTCAAGAATGTTCTGCCATATTTTTCATTCTGTCAAACACAACGACAGTGCAGAGATAATTATTCTAAGCCCTGACACCGATATTTTTGTATTAGGCCTTTATTTCTGGCATAAACTTAAATAAATAAAATAAAAATCGTTTATTTAGAAACTTGAAAATATACTCGCCATATTTGAATGCTCCCCCCACTCCCCCAGGCAACTATTTCACTGTACGAACTATTGAATCGTAAACAATGGACTATTGTTAATTATTTAAAATAATAATTTAAAAAATATATTCATGAGTTTTCAATCTATAGTGGTTTAAAGTTAACTCAAAAATGGAGCATTTTCGTAAATTTTCTAAAAACTCTTAGAGAAAGTGTAAGAAATGTTATAGTATGCTATATATTCGTGATCTACTCAATAAGCTCTTTCATTTGATACCCCACACGGCATGTTTTGGAAATTTTTATTTTTTTCTTTGTATGCCATATTTAATTACCGGGGTGGGGAGAGGGAGACCACAAAACTGGTTGGCAACATCTGTCTATAGGATGTCTGGGATCTATACAATATATATCAGAAGTCAGATTTAGGTCCGCTATTTTTGCAAACGAAACTCCACTGAGAGTCCGGTCTAACTTGGATTTGTGTTGCTATAAGATATGAGTTGGCTGCGTTACTCGCTCTAATTTTTTTTTGTTACCGAATTGAAATAAATGAACATAATATTTATTAGGTATATGAATGGGTAAGTCTACAAAAATATTATTTGTTTGTATTTGTTTTTTTTTAATATTTCTTTCTTAATAATGAATACTTATATTTCTATAATAATTATATCTATTAATTGTACACCTACATTTTTCAACAGTGTGTATGAATGAGCTCGATAAGGTAGTTTTAAGGGTCAAACGGGATCCTTTATACTGAGACTTATACTCTGTCCATTATATTATTTGCTTTTTGACAGCTTCACGCCTATGTTTAATTGTATTGTCTATGTTAAAATGTCATACAAATAATTATCGTACTTCATGGACAGGTCCCGCCCACTTAGTGATGCCTACACAGAATTATTCAATGATGGGTCGATAGATTAAAATAATCGATAGAAATACTCTGTAAAATATATCCGATACAGAAAAACTCTTCTATTATGTTATATAATTTAAACGTAAAGACAACCAAATTGTAAGATAGAAACCAATAAATAATAAAATATTAGTTTAGTTTAGTTTTAACATACAATGCATAGATATGTGGTCTTATTATTACATATCTTATTAGTACGTTTACGTTGTAATTATTATTTACGTACCTGATTCGATTTATGATAATATTTTGAATTTATAATTGAAATGGTATCACAATCGATAATCTTTTGAACATCACTTCTGGTATCACCCGTCGAGCTGTCAAAAAGCAATTCTTATAGTGGACAGACTATAGCTTGTCTGTCTGCCTGTGCGTCCGTTGATCACCACTCATTAGGCTGTATCTCATGAACTGTGGTAGTAAGATATATGAAAATTTCAGAGATGTTTTACGTTGCCGATATAACTAAGAATATTATAATAAATATTTAAGGGGACTCCCATACAACAAACGTGATTTTTCTGCCCGATATGTATTAAAATTAATATAAACATAAAAATACTATAAGTAAAACTACACATTAATATAATTGAATTATAACACGAGCCTTGCATCTATCTATCTATTTACATTTATTTTCTACTTCATAATCTTTTTTTTATTAGTTGCATAAAAATCGGTAAAAAATACACATTACCGATTTATAGTAGTCATAGACAATTGAGTAAAAATATGGCAATACTGACATTATCGATAGTGAACAAATGAAATACGGCAACGTCACGCATTCATGAAGTTGTTGAAGTGAATTGTGAATAGTCATTCGGCGTTTTTGAAAAATTTGTAAATTTATTAATTGAAACTTTATTTTCTACAAAAAATGGCTGATAACAAAAGGTAAGAACTAATACAAACTTTTAAGAAATTGTATTACATTAAGTGAAGCATATATAATTTCATTTGCTGTAATCACGGTATCAAAAGTTCGAATTGGCTTGTCATCATGTCTAACAAAGGCAATTCTGCATCTAAAACAGAAGTTATTGAATGTTATTACAAATGATAGCTATTTTCTAGACACAGTTATTTGTTTGCTAGGCAATGCTAGTGAGTAATTGCAGTAAATTGGGGTCGCCCATAATTTTGGGTTATGCCTAATTGTTTTCTGATGTTTTCTTGTAGTCCCGATGATCTTTCCACTGCGATCCTCCGCCGCAAGGATAGGCCAAACCGTTTGATCGTCGAAGAAGCCGTCAGCGATGATAATTCAGTTGTTGCGTTATCACAGGTCAGTCCTTTGTCATTATTTTTTTGAACATTGACGCCATTTATACGCTTAGATACAGTGTAGACGTGTAGTTATCTCGAATTGTGAGCATTTAATTTTATATTCACAACTTTTTCTATTAACTGGTACCTACTTCACAATTCATTAAATGTAATCAATTTGCAATGGTGCTCATAGGTCACTGACCTAAGTTCTATTTAGAACTAAAATAAGCCATACAAGCTGCACCATATACATGAGACCTGTTGCTTGATGATATGCATAATATAAGTAGCATAAAAATATGACAAGTTGCAAAGATAAGTAGTTTTCATAATGCACTTGGCTATGTCATGATAAATACCTAGGATGGGTATTTATCTATATTTATATTTATAATATCATATCATATAAACTCAAATTTTGCTATAATTGTCAAGTTATAAACCTATTGTAAAAATAAAGCATATACAATTGGGTACATTTGAAATAAAGAATGAAACTAATCCTATAAGGAAACTGCTTGTCATTGTAAGGAACAGCTGCAATACTGATGTAATAAGCCATCATACCTATATGAAAATCTTTTATTTTTATAATTTAAACATTCGTAGGGTCAGATAGTGGGAAGCCACTTTGTTTTATACTATGTAGTTAAAACCTGTACAAGTAAGGTTGATAAAACAGATAAAATTTTTTCTGACAATGTAACTTTGCAAATAAAAATATTATTCTCTTGGATATAAAAATTGTTCAAATATTAAAAAACTACATATATAACACATAAGTCCCCAAAGATTCAAGTGTTATTCAAAAAATTTTTGCTTGTTGGGAAATGTTCTCTTCAAAGTAAAATTTTAATAGAAACACTGAAAATAATAAACATTTTTACAATGTTTCAACAGTCATATGGAACGGACACAAATAACAGGCAGTAACTGTTACAAATATTGATTACAAAAAAATATAATTAACTTCTGAATTTTTATTGCACTTTTCATATTTGTTGTAACTTTGTACAGAATATAGAGATGCTGTTAACTCATGTAAACATATTTGCACTAACAACATTACATTGGATGTGTTATTTTATGGTTATGGCTAAAAAGGTTCCAATAAGTAGAAATAGAAGATTATTCTATGGCTTTCTTTCATGTTATGTTTATTTCAATAACAATTTTATTTTAATTTCCTGAAATACATTTAAATAAATGCTTTTAAAAAAACCCTAATAAAATCAACTAATATTTATATGTATCTTCTTATATATAAAAATGAATCGAAAAATGTGTTGGTAAGCGCATAACTCGAGAACGGCTGAACCGATTTCGATAATTCTTTTTTTATTATATTCCTTGAAGTATGAGGATGGTTCTTATGTAGAGAAAACGTAAATATTATGTACCACGGGCGAAGCCGGGGCGGACCGCTAGTTATTCTATAAATACATAACATAGGTCAAATTGTTGTTATAATCTGATAGGTATGTTTTATATAAGAACAGCACCTCTATTATCACAAGTGGTTTTATTGGGTGGCAACAGAAATTCCTAGTATTAATTTCCAACAACAAAGTAATACATATTCATACAACAGCTTTGTTGTTGTTCTTAGTTTTTTTTTTATAGCTATTAATTACATACATTTATTGAACTTAGTCTAATTTGTTTCAAATTTATTTATTTCAATGAATACATGAACCTTGTAGAAGATTATTTTTATGTTTAATCATTTCGTTTAGGCAAAAATGGAACAGCTCCAACTGTTCCGCGGCGACACAGTGCTCTTGAAGGGCAAGCGGCGCAAGGAGACGGTCTGTATCGTGCTGTCGGACGACAACTGTCCCGACGAGAAGATACGTATGAACCGCGTAGTGCGAAACAACTTGCGCGTGCGGCTTTCCGATGTGGTGTCGATCGCACCCTGTCCGTCAGTCAAGTACGGAAAGCGTGTTCACATCTTGCCGATTGACGACTCGGTTGAAGGTTTGACTGGGTAAGTGGGAGCATTTCTATTTCTATCACCAACGTTTTAAATTATATATCATATAAATTAAACCATTGAGTTGTTTATTGATATTTCATAATTTTATACAGCACATTGCATGTGTGTAACATTCCTATTGTTTGATACTTTCAAGGTTTTTGTAATACCACACTAACAATAACTGCCTGACTGATTGGTACAGTGGTTTACATTGTGAACAATAAATACTTAGAGCTTCTAGGTTTAAACTCTAATTAGATTGATAAAAATAAAATAAAAAATGACTAGGAAGAACCGCCCTAATTTTGAAAAACAATGAAATGGAACTGTTCCCGAAAACACAATTTTGACGTCATGAAATAATTCCAGAAACCTCTTCGAAGTGTACCTAAAGCCGTACTTCATGGAGGCGTACCGTCCGATCCACCGCGACGACACATTCATGGTGCGCGGTGGTATGCGCGCGGTCGAGTTCAAAGTGGTCGAGACTGATCCTGCTCCCTACTGCATCGTGGCCCCCGATACCGTCATACACTGCGAGGGAGACCCGATCAAACGAGAGGTATGTACTACGTTGTAACGTTTGTCTATAAGGGGTTAGGGGACTCGTAATAGATGGCAGTTGTATGGTTGCAGAATAGATTAGATATGTAGGTCAGTTATAGAATGGGTTGAATGTTTCTAACTTTGATAAAGGCAGGAAGTTTTTAGATTGAGATTAAAATGAATTACACAATATTGTTAATATTAGTATTATAATTTAAAAAAGAAATATTGACTTTGCAATTTGTTTATAAAATGTAAAATTATGAGAAAAACAAATTAGGTCTCTGTGATGATCCACCAATTCACTTATCTGTTTCGTAACTTATCAGGGTTATAGGTTTGTTAATAGGTAATTGACATACAAAATTATTGCTGCTTTCGGGCCAAAAAATAACATCTCCATATAATATATAAATTGAATGCCATAAAACAAAAAATATCAAATTCAACATCTTTATTTTGGCCATATTGAACACATAGTTATTTATAACTTCAAACAACCAATTAACCACTCAAATTCACCAAACAGGAGGAAGAAGAAGCCCTCAACGCAGTCGGCTACGACGACATCGGCGGCTGCCGCAAGCAGCTCGCCCAGATCAAGGAGATGGTGGAGCTGCCTCTACGCCACCCGTCTTTGTTCAAGGCGATTGGTGTGAAACCACCGCGTGGTATACTCATGTACGGGCCACCCGGTACCGGCAAGACCCTGATAGCCAGGGCTGTGGCTAATGAGACTGGTGAGTGACTAATTATAGTGTAGGTTTATAATTGTTGCATGTTGTGTTCGCTCCTAGAAGGCCGTCCAACTAAAAGTCACAAAGATTATGATTGTATTTTCACTATTTCCAAATGTTGGAACGTCCAGTTAGCGGACCAAATAAAAAAAATAATAATAATAATGAGGAATATGCTCTATTTAGCGCCATTTTGTGACGTCATATGTGTCGATATAAACAAATAGATTAGCCTAGTTGAGCAGTAGCGGTTGTATTTAAAATTTATGTAAGAGTCAAGCAAATTAAAAAGAAGTGTTATTGAAATGCAATAAGGATTTCTAAGTACTATTTTTCAAATTAAAAATAATAATTGTAAAGAGAGCTGTTTATTTTTATGTAATTTTTAATAACATCCTACATGTCTCATAATAAAGATCTTTCCAATGCTATCATTATCCTTAATGGAATGTCTAGAAACTGTTCAATACAAATGGTAGAACAAAACATTTAGAATAATTGTCAAGAGCAAAAACATTTAGATTTAGATACATTTCCTATGTAGCCATTTTTGTTTTTGCTCTTAATCCCCGGCCCCGGGTGAATCAGGCCCCGGAATCACAGACACAATAGAAAATCTATTGTGTCGCGGTTGGATCTGGCAATTCGGGGCTCAATGGGTTAATATCCATACTTTATAACATTAAATAATACTATATATTATATTCTCCCCACAGGCGCGTTCTTCTTCCTAATAAACGGGCCGGAGATCATGTCAAAGCTGGCCGGTGAGTCCGAGTCCAACCTGCGCAAGGCGTTCGAGGAGGCGGACAAGAACTCGCCCGCTATTATCTTTATCGATGAGTTGGACGCGATTGCGCCCAAACGGGAGAAGACGCACGGGGAGGTGGAGAGGCGTATCGTGTCGCAGCTGTTGACTCTTATGGATGGTGAGTTGATGTTTTTAAACTTGCTTTATTGTAATACAGATTCATTAAATATATCTTGCATATGGTTGAGTTGTTTGTGCTATACCTGACGTTAAAAAAAGACAATAAAACAAATTAAATCTAATGATCAACCAATTCTCTTATCTGGTTGTGTAACTTATCAGGGTTATAGGTTTGTTATTAGGTACATAATTGATGTAAATAAATTATTGCGCCTTTCGGCCCATCAAATAACACATAGTTGTTTCTTCTAACATTTATTTACAGGTTATCATGATCACACTAAGAATAACGGTGTGCAGCCTTAGTTAAATTTTATACAGGTTCATTCTGAAAAAACAATTTTATTTATTTATTTATTTATTTTTATATACATAGATTCCTTTTCCATATCTTAAGATCAAACTCGGTAGCCTCCTGGTATTTTACCATACACCAGGTACATTCAGTACAGAAACTTTGCCTAAACTACATTTATAAATTGTGTCTTGTATGTTTTAGCAATCCAAACATAAGTATTCACACTTGCGTATACCATGCTATCCAATCTGTACTAAATAAAACCTTTCATTCACCAGGCATGAAGAAATCCTCCCACGTGATTGTAATGGCGGCCACGAACCGTCCGAACTCTATCGACCCGGCCCTGCGGCGGTTCGGCCGCTTCGACCGCGAGATCGACATCGGCATTCCGGACGCGACCGGACGGCTTGAGATCCTGCGCATACACACTAAGAACATGAAGTTGGGCGATGACGTGGATCTAGAACAGGTGATGTTTTATGACGTCATTATTTTGAATTTCAGCAAAAATATAATACGTACATGTACTATCTTCATAATCATTTAATATTGATGATCATTTAATATATTTATAGGAAGTTAAATTAAGATAAACATAAGAACTATGTATAAACAAAATAAAATAAGTATGTACAATCTAAATGTATGGATTAAGTGATGTGAAATATTTGTGGTTAAAACAACCACGATAACAACATGTTATATGAGTAAAACTAGCAGTTTTTATCAGATAATCATACAAGCTTTAAAATTTTGCAGTAGTTATGCTAAAAACGTATTGATAAATAATTGTTACTAATTGCATTGTTTTCACATAGATCGCAGCGGAATCTCACGGTCACGTGGGCGCCGATTTGGCCTCCCTCTGCTCAGAGGCGGCTCTGCAACAGATCCGTGAGAAGATGGACCTCATTGATCTCGAGGATGACCAGATCGACGCTGAAGTGCTCAACTCGCTCGCCGTCTCTATGGATAACTTCCGTGTAAGTTACTTAAATACTTATTTGAGTTTCATTTAAGTATTGCAAATTTCTTGTAACAACATATGAACTATAGAAAATTTCGCAAATTTTCTTTTATTACCATAAACGTTAGGTTTTTTGCTATACGTCCACGTATGAATTAAAAGAATATCACGCCACGTTCATACCCAAAAATATGCCTAAAAGTGTATAGAGACATGAGTCACCGGTGACTCATGAACTTATCCTAATTCGTTTGGACAGGGAAGTTGTTAATCATACAAAGTGCTAGACTAGAATGATTTAAAAAAATGTGATGCCTTTATAGATCACTATAACAGTATTGTAAAACAAGAGCGATACAACTAATAACATGTACACAGGACATTCTTGGCACTCCCGGAGTGCAACCCGTCTTTTTCTTAGCCCTTATATTCCATGCGTAAGACGGATACCATTCCAAAATATCAAACATGCTGAACGTTAATAATCAAGTTTTCACTTCTGCCGGCACTCCCGGAGTGCAACCCGTCTTTTTTTGAAGTGAAAACTTCTTTAGCGGCGTTGGGTATAAAATCTTAAACTCGCGCCAGGACACGTGGCCTGATCGAAAAAGCGTAAGACAGATTTTTTTTAGCCTTTATATTCGGAAGACGGATACCATTCCAAAATATCAAACATGCCGAACGTTAATAATCAAGTTTTCACTTCTGCCGGCACTCCCGGAGAACCCGTCTTTTTTTTTTCTATGTATTTTTTTATACTAATATTATTTTTTTTCGTAGTACGCGATGACGAAATCGTCGCCTTCAGCGCTGCGCGAGACAGTAGTAGAAGTGCCGAACGTGTCGTGGACGGACATCGGCGGGCTGCAGAGCGTGAAGCGCGAGCTGCAGGAGCTGGTGCAGTACCCGGTGGAGCACCCCGACAAGTTCCTCAAGTTCGGCATGCAGCCGTCCCGCGGGGTGCTGTTCTACGGACCGCCCGGGTGCGGTACGTACGAGTTATATGTACTTATGTGGGAAATTTGCCCTTCCGGGTCCTGGGAGAACACTAAAGAATGCTCTGCTGTCATTAGTGTTTACCATAATTACAGGAAAACCTTTGCCCTTCCGGGTCTTGGGAGAACACTAAAGAATGCTCTGCTGTCATTAGTGTTTACCATAATAACAGGAAAACCTAATTAGATATAGGTTTATCAATGGCTCACTACACCAAATGCAGGCATATACTCAATTTCTACTCGCACTGCAACTAGAGATAGACTCCAGTTCAGATGACGTTTATAGTTACACAGTACAGAATTGTTTGTTTTATCTTCTTATCTTATATATAAAAATGAATCGCAAAATGTGTTGGTAAGCGCACAACTCGAGAACGGCTGAACCGATTTCGATAATTTTTTTTTTATTATATTCCTTGAAGTACGAGGATGGTTCTTATGTAGAGAAAACGTAAATATTATGTACCACGGGCGAAGCCGGGGCAGACCGCTAGTAATGTAATAATTATTAGATATTCTAGATTCACTCAATTACTTCAACTGTTTATAAAAATTTCTTATTGAATGACATTGCAAAAATTTACTCGCATGTTTGAGTTAAATATTAAAGTTCTTTTTGTTCCATCAGGTAAGACACTGTTGGCCAAAGCCATCGCCAACGAGTGCCAAGCCAACTTCATCTCAGTGAAGGGCCCCGAGCTGCTTACCATGTGGTTCGGTGAATCTGAGGCCAACGTGCGCGACATCTTTGACAAGGTAAGAGTGTTTTAATACATTTCAGTTCGAATATGAATGAACATAAAATTAGTGTGAAAATATAAAGTTGTAATTTGTTTTAATGTAAAATACATAGCAGGTGTTCAATAAAGTTTGTAAAGACTTATTTTTCTGAATGCATATTTAGGTTGCATTGCATGTTTATATCGATACCACCCCCTCTATCCTCTTTTTGAATTCTATATAAAGATCTATCAAAGTTAACTTAGAATAAAAACCTAAAATACAAGTAAATAACATGCTTTTATGTAAAATTGTAATTTGACGGAAAAAAGACGTAAAATATAATTAAATAGCATGATTTAATATATTGTGTGTGTTTAGGCCCGCAGCGCGTCCCCGTGCGTGCTGTTCTTCGACGAGCTGGACTCGATCGCGAAGTCGCGCGGCGGCTCCGTGTCGGACGCGGGCGGCGCCGCCGACAGGGTCATCAACCAGATCCTCACCGAGATGGACGGCATGGGCGCCAAGAAGAACGTCTTCATCATTGGTGAGCAACTCACTAAACAATATACACATACACTGCGCCCACACACAAAAAATAAGTAATAGCTTAATTGTAAGATAAAATGCGTTATAAGCGGGCGTCAGAGCGCTACCTTCATCTGAACTTGACTGGACGCTATCACGCTTAGATTACAATATGTATGTATTCCGCGCTTTGTCACATAGAACCCCTTTCTAGCGTGCTTCAAAGCGCTGTCGTTCTGTTTGATGGTATAATATTACCGACAATTCGGTACAAAACAATTCGGTATATATATAATACATAGCACGGCCTCAGATTAGTGCTCTGACACGCGATAAATACGCTTTCTATCATGGCTACAATTTATTTGTGGACAGACAGATAAAATTTCTGTATGTAAAGAATGCTTTGTTAATATTCCGACAATTCAACATTGAGCCGCTCAAGTGGAGACGCCTGAGCACGCTCATTCGTCTGAGCATGCTCAAGTGGATACAAGGCTTAAATGTGTGTAGGCGCAACGAACCGGCCGGACATAATCGACCCGGCGATCCTGCGGCCCGGGCGCCTGGACCAGCTGATCTACATCCCGCTGCCCGACGAGAAGTCGCGCGAGGCCATCCTGCGCGCCAACCTGCGCAAGTCGCCCATCGCCAAGGACGTCGATCTGTCCTATATCGCTAAGGTATGTGTAAGAATAATAATTAATATTTCAGGACAGTTTTCACACACGGCACGATCTGATCCCATACTAAGCTTTCGCTTGTGTTATGGAAACAAGATGGCTGATAAACATACATAATATATAATTAACCTATCACGCGTCTGGCGCACAGCCGGCACCGATCCCGATAGTGTCAAGGGAGTTCACGAAATCTAGCTTTTTTATGACTACCGAGTTTGAAAATTTTATTTACCCTATTGTTCTATAATTATATGCCATGTATTATATATTTTTGGAAAGAGGAAGAAACTAGTTATAGCATAAAAATGTAATCATGACGATATATTTTTTCTATAAAATTATAAAAAAATGATTTTCTTTTGTTTTAATTTTAATTGCTTACATACTAACACTTACATGATAATGCTGAGTCATCAAATGATCATATTCACGTTTTCATATCACTACACGATTGCCAAATACATTCACTTATATTTTCACACATTTAACACAACGTATTTCACTATGAATAATAACAAATCTCCATTATTCACAAACAAGAAAAAAAGCGCCATTTTGCGTCTTCCGCACTGAAAAGTTGAGACACTTTTTCACTGAGTATTCTTCAAATATCCCTAAAACCAATATCATAAACGTATTCTACGTAAAATTTCCAGTAATATACGTCTCAATTATCACTCATCTAATTATTCCTCTCGGCATAATTGAGGCCGTCAGCGCAAAAGTGGCCTAACCCACAATTTTTCATATTCGTACTTATCTATTGCAATTCATTTAAAATATAATAAATTTTCATACAAAACCGGCCTATCCCTAGTTTCATCCATGGATAGCAGATGGCGTTGTAAACATTCTTTTTGCGCCTAATTTTTTTGCCTACGACGCAGTGTAAAAGTGGCCTAACCGAGCTTAGGCCACTTTTGCCTTCTGGCAACATTTGGTGTTTTGGCGGGTTAGGCTGACAGCTGTCGTCGAACGAAGTTTCATATTATAATTTTCCTGCTCAAACCGCTAAAAAAACTTTGTTGAAAAGTTTTAGAAAACTTAAAGTACCTACTATGAACGACTTAGAAAATTCAGAAGATGTGGAAGAAAATATGCGATGTAAGTACCTACATCAAATAAAGATTTACTCAGTTAATTTTGGCGCGAAAATGTTTACTTCAATGAAAGTTTTGTTTCAGCGCTATTTGGTTCTGATTACCATGGTTCAGGGTCAGAATATTGTCCGTCAGAACAGCACTCTTCATCCGATTTGGAAGATGTTTTGCAAGAGGGACTTGAAAGTTCAAGATTAGAAGAAGACAGAATCGCAAGGAAACCAAAGAAGAGAATTAGAAAAACTGAGAATTGGGCCAGGAATGTGAAGAAATCAAAACGTAATAAAGGAGAGGAATATACCAACTACAAGGGGGTAACTGTACCAGCTAAGACACCTAAGGTAGGGGTGTGCTCCTGTCCAAACAAATGTAACGTAAAAATAAATTGTGACCAACAACATAAAATATTCAAAGAATTCTATTCTTTGGCGAATTTCGACTTGCAAACATCTTATTTGTTTTCGCTTATCAAAGTTGTTTCAAAGTCTCGTACTTACACCAGTAATGAAAACTCAAGAAGACAAATGACAAGACATTACTACTTGAGTGACTCTAAAGGAATAGAAGTTTTAGTATGCAAAAAGTTCTTTAAAGATACATTATGTGTCTCAGATGGTCGTATTAGTAGACTACTTAAAAACAAAAGTTCTGTGTCAACTCCACCTCTGGATCGCCGAGGTCATTCAGTATCAGCCAATAAAACACCCAGTGATAAGATCAATGAAATCAAAGATTTCATCAACTCGATTCCTTCATATGAGTCTCATTATTCATTGCATAAATCAATAAACCGCAAATTTTTAGCACCAGATTTAAACATGAATATTTTATATGGTCTTTATAAAGCAAAAGTTTGTAACCCTACTTCAAAGTTTATTTTTAGTAAAATTTTTAATGAAGAGTTTAACTTGAGTTTTCATGCCCCTATTACTGACTCTTGTAAGCGTTGTGATTCATTAGATATCAAAATAAAAGTTTGTGACAATTCTAATGATGAACTGAGATTGAAAAATGAAAAAAAGTTACATCTACTCAAAGCAAGTTCAGCAAGAGAGGGCATAAAAAAGGATGTAGAAATGTATAAGAATGATGAAAATGTATGTATAATTTCATTTGATCTAATGAAGACCCTACCAACTCCGGTAATAAGTACAGGAATATGCTATTACAAACGGCAACTGTGGACATACTGTCTCGGTATACATAATATGAAAACAAATGATGTGTATATGTTTATGTGGGATGAAAGCATAGCTTCTCGTGGCCCACAAGAAATAGGTTCTTGCATAATGTATTTCCTTAAAAACATTGCCAAGTGTGAGCATTTGATTATGTACTCCGACCAATGTGGCGGCCAGAACCGCAACATTAAAATGGCAGTTCTATGCCAATACATTGTTTCCAATCCTGAGTTCACAACAAAGAAAATTGACCACAAATTTTTAGTAAGTGGACATTCGTACATGACTTGCGATCAAGATTTCGGTCTAGTAGAAAAACAAAAACGTTTTTTTAAAAACATTTATGTTCCTCAAGATTGGAACCAAGTGATTTTGGCTGCCCGGAAAAAAAAACCATTCATAATCATTAATATGACAAAAGATAATTTTTTTTCCACTCAGTCACTTGAAAGAAACATAACAAACAGAAAAGTTTCTGTAAGCAAGGGTAAAGTTGAGTGGTTAAAAATACAATGGTTAATGTTTCATGAAATGCATCCATTCAAGTTTTTTTTTAAGTACTCCAATAATATTGATGTTCTCTTTGAAGAGGTTGATTTGAAGAAACGCAATTCTGTTTTCATCCAGAACCTAAATATTTTATATCCTGATGGTCATGTCGTAAGTGATAAGAAAAAGAAAGATTTAATGGACTTATTACATTTTATACCACCTGTAAATCATTGTTTTTACAATGAGTTAAAGACATCAGCAGCTGAAATTGATATAATTTTCAATGATGAACCTATCGATGACTAGTATAAATTCCATTTAAGTACTGTTTAAATTAAAATGTAATTTTCTATTAATTTGAAAAATAAAAAGGTGATTTCATTTACATATTCATTTTATTGTTGGCCTAACCTTCTAGATAGTAGTGAAAATATATAGTTTCTTTAAATGCAAAGGTGGCCTATGCCACAAAAAAATATTAATTTGTGATTATTTTCCAAAAAAATCTTCTTCATCACAAAGAATGTACCATAGTAACTAAATAAAACACACCTGCAAACTAAATTCAAATATAATATAATTACTATGTGTTCAATTTAAATTCATTAAAATTCAAACCTCATTATCTCCATACTAACTATGTTGAGCTTAGGCCACTTTTGCGCTGACGGCCTCAATTCACAATCCAAATATTCGTTGAACAAGACAAATGTCACAAACTATGGCCGATGACGCAACTCAATCAATGATTCACTTTTTTTTTTTATTTTGTGGTTTTGGTCTCTATTGCCTGTCTCGGAGTCGTGTCGATTCGAATTATAAATGTTTAAGGCATAGAGAAATATTTTTTATACTGGAAACATTCACTTGTAATTCACTACAGATGGCCTTCAATGTCACGGGCCGCGTTAGGCACAGAGTTTGTGCGCAGTACACTACAGTACAATTTGCGTTACGACACAAATATTGTGCGTAGAACGTGTCACGGGTTAAAAAAAAATACTTATATAGATAATTAACACCAAGACACAGAGCAAACATCTATGCTCATCACACAAATATTTGCCCCGGGTGGGAATCGAACCCACGACCTCTGGCTTGGAAGGCAGGGCCACTACCAACCAAGCCAACCGGTCAGTCAAAGAATATTTAGTTTTTAAGCTTTTTGAGCGCGGCGACCGAATCAAGAAATTTCGTTACGAAAATAAACCTAAGGGCGTTTGTCCACTACAAGGAATTTTACGGTCCGGCATTCCGATTTTTTACGGTCCGGTATGGCACGCCATTAATCTATATACTATGCTTGTGCACTATACGTAATTTTACTGTCCGACATTTTACTTTTCCCTATTCCGGATGGTTTTTTTGTGTCTACAAGTCGCTGTAGGTATAATTGTTTTCGAATGCCCACTTGCTTGGATTTTACTGTTTTTACTGCATATGCCAATTGAAAGCAAGCTCTTGTTTTACTTTCTTTTAGTTGGCAATGAGATTTGAGAAGTCGGTATTGTTATTTTATATACATTGACCAAGCATTGACCTATAATTATTTTCTAAGTAAGTGTTGGTAAGTTAAAGTTCAAGTGGGAATAGCTTTAGCTCCTCGTCACCGATTAAAATAAATAAGTGAAACACGCATTTTAAATCTCTTACGGAACTTTACTTTTTATTATAACGAAGTAATATAATATTTCACCTTCTATATTTTTTAATCGTTTCTTGTAAAATGCAAAATCAATCATTTATGATAGCATTATACCGCCAAACTTCCTTGAACTGTACCGCACTGATCCGAGTAAAGACGGACAGGTGCACAAGCAATTCATCGGTTTTTTCATGCCACACCGGACCGTAAAAAATCGGAATGCCGGACAGTAAAATTCCTTGTAGTGCACAAGCGCCCTAACACGTAGATTTCGGCACGGTGTTCTGTGTTGTATGCGTGCGACTATATTGTGCTATGCAATAGCTTTACTGCGGCAGTCTTCGATTTTACTATGTTTTGAAATTAACAGAGATGATATAGAAATTGCTTATGTTTACGTGTCTTGAAATAAAAAAAGAACCGTAAATAGTAAAATGGTAGCGCATACTGGTTCATTCTTTCACAGTGAAGTATGTTTTAAAAAAAATATCATGTAGATAATAACCGTATTATGTTTCAGATATTTTAAATTATAGAAATACTAATACATATAATATTTTTAATTAGCAGATGACTAAAGCAAATTCCTCGCTAGTGTCTCAGTTTACATGATTAGTGTCGAATTAATAACTCAGGCCCCGGAATCACAGACACAATAGACAATCTATTGTGTCGTGGACCGATCGGGCGGTTCGGGGCTCAATGGGTTGAATGTATGTTTGTTTGTGCAGGTGACGCAAGGGTTCAGCGGCGCCGACCTGACGGAGATCTGCCAGCGCGCGTGCAAGCTGGCGATCCGGCAGGCCATCGAGGCCGACATCACGCGCGAGCGGGGCCGCGCCGCGCAGCCCGCCGGCATGGACGTGAGTATATATTTACTAGCTTTCCGCCCGCGACTTCGACCGAATTAGTCTAAAACATAATAAATTATATACTAAAACCTTGCTCTTGAATCACTCTTATCTATTAAAAAAAACCGCATCAAAATCCGTTGCGTAGTTTTTAAGATTTAAGCATACATAGGGACAGAGAAAACAACTTTGTTTTATACTATGGATTATCTTCATTATCCTTATCATTCATGGTCTTTACTTTTTTCACCATTTAAAAAAAGACTTCAAAAAAAGGAAGAGTTTATCAATGGGGCCGATATATTTTTTGAAGTGAAAACTTCTTTAGCGGCGTTGGGTATCAAATCTTAAACTTGCGTCAGGACACGTGACCTGATCGAAAAAGCGTAAGACGGATGGATATCAAACATGCTCAACGTTAATAATCAAGTTTTCCCTTCTGCCAGCACTCCCGGAGTGCAATCCGTGTTTTTTTTCTACTGTCATATATGTTCAAATACAGCAAGTGGTAATATAAGTATAGATTACAATACGTATATGCGTAACTGTTGAACGTTTCCCACAGACGGACGAGGAGGACCCGGTGCCGGAGATCAGCCGCGCGCACTTCGAGGAGGCGATGAAGTTCGCGCGCCGCTCCGTGTCCGACAACGACATCCGCAAGTACGAGATGTTCGCGCAGACGCTGCAGCAGAGCCGCGGCTTCGGGACCAACTTCAGGTGCGATATATTGATCTGATAGATTTATGTTATCCAAATTTTTTTTACATTATAAAGAGGAAAAGACTTGATTGTTTGTTTGAATTGAATAGCTTCGGAACTACTGGACCGATTTAAAAAAATTGTTTAATCATAAGAATCCCACATTATCCCTGATAAACATAGGCTATATAGCCGGGACGAGCGGCTAGTAATATGATATGTTAATTGAGACTGTTGTCGTCTGCTTTCAAAGAAGACTTAGAGTTATGTTTTGTCTACTATACACATGATAAGCTGTTAAAATAATCTGCAATTGACTATGTATACCAAATATATTTTAAGACTATATGCTACTTTTTGGCTAGGTTGGAACTTTTTTCAACGTCAGCACGCATTATATGCTTTGGTAGCGCTTGAAAAATAGTTTTTGTGTTGATTATATAAATTTATTGAGGATCACTCCTCAAAAAATTTGTTCTTATTACAGTACGCACTAACAAAATCAGATTACTTTTATGCGCAAATGAAATTGTGTAGATCAGCTAATCAATGAATATATTATTGTTATCAGGTTCCCATCAAGCGGCGGTGCGGCGGGCGGCACGGGCACGTCGGGCGGCGACCAGCCCACCTTCCAGGAGGAGGCCGCTGACGACGACCTCTACAGCTAGACGCGCACACACATACACACACTACGTATACATACATACACCATACGCGCACACTTGTGTCACATTGCACGGGGGGGGTGGATACGCAAATAAAAAGCCTTCTTTTTATTTCTTGGGGGTACATATACAGGGTGAAAGGTAAGACATTAGACGAATTAAGACAGGAGCTTCTACTCATGAAACTGAACAACTTTTGTTCTACAACTTTGCTGAATTCGTAAAAAAATATTGGACTTTGTAAGGAAACTTCGCTAATCAGCTGACCGATTTCCATGCAAAGCCCAAATATTTTTCTACGAATTCAGCAAAGTTGTAGAACAAACGTTGTTCAGTTTCATGAGTAGAAGCTCCTGTCTAAATTCGTCTGACGTCTTACCTTTCACCTGGTATAAGCACAACTATATTGGGGGGTAGATAGACACACAAATATATTGGTCTGATGTGAATTCTGTTCTGTTTTGGTTATTTGTAATATTGTTTTAAAAAATTGATTGTACAATGGTGTGTTACTACTCGCGTAGAAACAGCTTTTTTGTGCAACTTATCTGATGATGAATTAGTATTAATATAAATTCATTTTGTTGATTAAAATTTAATGGCGATTGTCACACGTTATAAATGTACATGGTGTGTTTTTTAAACTCCTTTAACACTTTGATTGGAACTAAATTGATCTAATGCGTTGTGATACAAGTGTACGTTGCAAGTTTTGGTTAAAATCTAAATTGAACGATACGATGAGACCAAAAGTATATGACTCGAATGCCTTTACGGATATTTCTAAACCGCAGGTTCGGAAACATTATTTTTAACACTAAAAAATATTGAATTTCATTGTATCGTTCAGTTTGGTGCTGTAGTTGTGCGGTCGCGAAGCGGTTTTCAGTTTTAGTACTGAATTTATTGTAATTTAAGATATATTCTGTAATTGTATGGGTCTTGGAATGTCACGATGCAGCAAAATTATCCAAAAAGCGGCGCAAACAAGTGCGCGAAGAAATCCTTACTTTAATGTATTTATTTAAGGTTGCTTTGGATTAGTCTAATTGTTTGTGAGGTATGTTACATTTGAACACATTGAATGTTGTTACCTGTAATGGCAGATCGTGTGCGTAGCCGTCGTTTGTCGACATTACACAGTATCGCAGTGATTTTTTAATAAAAGATTTTTATAGATCTAAATGCTGTTTTATTTCTTATTTTCCTCTATTATAAGTCAATACAATATATTATCTTTAGTTATAAAAGTATCTTGTTATACATTTAATTTAATAATTACCATAATATTGAAAAGTAAAAAGTTACGACAACATAATTTTCTAATAATTACCTATATTTTCAATAACTTCTAGACGATTTTATTTGAATTCATAATTGAATTTGTCTTAAAAGTTAAAATAACGTAAAAGTTACAGATAAAAAAGCAGAAATCGCTTAGCGATAAAACCGCCCTTATCGCGACTACAGGCCCGTGTTGAAAGAAAATATGGGTCATTTGAACCACCAGGTGACCTATCTAGAACGATATAAGAACATAAAATAATAAGATTCGTACAAAAATGTGCGTTTTATTGGTGGTAAAGAATGCCGTACAAAAATATGTGACCAAAATTTACCGAGTCTACCTGTACTTTCGAATTCTCATCTGCACTCAGTTGGACAGCTTACAAGTGACGGCATAGTGCTGAATCTTATTATTTTATGCTCTTATATCGTTCTAGATAGGTCACCTGGTGGCCAAATGACCCATATTTTTTTTCAACACGCCAACACGGGCCTGTAGTCTATCTGTCCAAGTTATTATTTGTATCACTCTTGATACAATATGTATTTAGTGTGTTATAAAAAATCATTAATAATTATTGTACTTCAAAAATCTTTAAAAAACTTTCTACTTTCTTGCCGATTCTTCTCGGTAGAAGCGACAATCTAATAGGGTAGTCGATTAAAAAAATGCAAATTCATATGCACTTGTAAAAACTTACATAAATAAGGTGTGCGTTACCCAGGCAAAATGTTTTGCTTTAGAGAGATGAGACTTAAACAAATAATTAGTGTATCATGAGGAGCAATTTGTTTACTAATAGCAAAATTTGTTTGAATTGTAGTTTTTAAGTTATTTAAGAAAAACAAATTTTGCTGGAGTAACGTTTGAAACGTTACCCAGGCAAAATCGTCTTTCAAAAATTAGTTTCAGCACGGAACCAAATACATGAATAGATAGCTTTTGTTGCGTAGTAAATGTTTATAAATAGCAAAATTTGTGTGTGGTATAGTTCTTTAGTTATTTAAGATTTTGCTGCGGTAACGTTTTGGGATTTCCCAGATCTCGAAAACGGCTCAACGCAGAAGTTTGAAAAAAATACCAATAAAAGACCTCAATTTGTTTAAATTTGTTTAATCATTAGTTTTTGATTTGGTTGACGTAAACCAATGTAATTAAATGGTTTCAAAAATCAGAAGAAACGGGTTTGCAAGTAAACCAATACACTTATAACCAAATAAACAGCTGTAAAAAATACCCGTGGTTCGACGCTTGTTTACATCAGAAATATTAGATTTCATACTTTACACATTAAGAAGATAAAAACAAATTTGATTTATTTTAGACTGGTCGTACTTTAGCGATCAAATACGCAGTTCCCATAACATTAAGAAACATGGCATACTTTAAACAAATTAAAATGATTCCTGAAAATTCCTTCCTGTTAATTGCAGCTTTGAATTACGGCTCTAATGAAAGTTATCTCAAAAACAAGATTATGTCAGCAATTCTCTAATGAGCCGACCAAATTGAAAAGGTCACAATAAAAGCGACCGCACCATACATAAGCGCAACCATCTGAAATGAACAGGATAATATAGATGTTTTGTTAGTACAGTTGAATACAAAAGTTTTCTGGTCAGGTTAGTTAAAATAATAAAATGGTTAAGATTCATTATTTTTATTTAAAAAATCAGTCTCATACAAATTATATGTATTGCTTTGCCTTAGCATCAACATTTTTGAGTTTTGTTACGTGTTACTTAGAGTGAATATTTTAACATTACATGTGACTGCCACAGGTGGATAACCCGTGAACCAATCATTGTCAAAGCGTCGTAACCTTCTTTTAACTTAATGTTGAAATATCCAAAAAATATCACGACTGATTGTTTCATTGGTTCGGTCGGAGCTAGCGTACCCATAGATAGAGCGTACTCAACTACTCACAGCTAAAGAGTAAGTAAGACAAGGCATATAGCTGTTGCGTTGCATTGCACACAGCGATGCGCGCTGCTCTGACTAGCATCAAGAACGTTAAAACGTTTTTAGCGTGGCTTTGCGTTGTGGTATCAAAATAAAACATTTGGTCAGAAACAACAAATTAAGTACTAAAAATATAGCTACATGTATATATATGTTTGTATTGTTTTAAATCACACTATAAATTATACACTATGATATTACACTTTTATTAACTAGTAAAAATTGTGTAATATGGTACTGCACTTAAAAAATATTAAAAAATCGGCTTCACGAATAACGTTTTTCTGCTTAACTGTACAAAACATCGGTTACCAAGCTGCTAATTTGCGAAGATTACCCGTACGTACGGTGCAGTCGCTTTTACGTGACCTTTTCAATTTGGTCGGCTTATTAGAGAATTGCTGACATATTCTTGTTTTTGAGATAACTTTCATTAGAGCCGTAATTCAAGGCTGAAATTAACAGGAAAGAATTTTCATGAATCATTTTAATTTGTTTAAAGTATGCCATGTTTCTTAATGTTATGGGAACTGCGTATTCGATCGCTAAAGTACGACCAGTCTAAAATAAATCAAATTTGTTTTTATCTTCTTAACGTGTAAAGTATGAAATCTAAAATGTCTGCTGTAAACAAGCGTCGAACCACGGGTATTTTTTACAGCTGTTTATTTGGTTATAAGTGTATTGGTTTACATGTAAACCCGCTTCTTCTGATTTTTGAAACCATTTAATTACATTGGTTTACGTCAACCAAATCAAAAACTAATGATTAAACAAATTTAAACAAATTAAGGTCTTTTATTGGTATTTTTTTCAAACTTCTGCGTTGAGCCGTTTTCGAGATCTGGGAAATCCCAAAACGTTACCGCAGCAAAATCTTAAATAACTAAAGAACTATACCACACACAAATTTTGCTATTTATAAACATTTACTACTCAACAAAAGCTATCTATTCATGTATTTGGTTCCGTGCTGAAACTAATTTTTGAAAGACGATTTTGCCTGGGTAACGTTTCAAACGTTACTCCAGCAAAATTTGTTTTTCTTAAATAACTTAAAAACTACAATTCAAACAAATTTTGCTATTAGTAAACAAATTGCTCCTCATGATACACTAATTATTTGTTTAAGTCTCATCTCTCTAAAGCAAAACATTTTGCCTGGGTAACGCACACATAAATAAGTTCTTGAGTTTGAAAGAACGAATGTGTTGATTGCGAGAGATATTAAAGTTATCTGGTAGGTATAACGTTAGAATCAACCACAGAAGAATCAACAGTCCAGGGTTCAACTCCCGATGAAGATTCATAATGAGGTGCAACAGGGCGATGAAAACTTTTACATTTTTGCGCCTAAACAAAAACGTTCGTAAGTAGACAACCTTAACACGAAATTCATGTAGCTCAATGTTTTAGCAGTTTTTTCGTCACTAAATGTTACTTTATAGAAGGTAATTAAAAAAAAGTCCAGTTATACCGGTGTCCGCTCATGTCACAAGATTGGCTGAACCGATTTTAATGGACCGCTAAACTACTGCCGCGCTCCTATACTGAAATTAAAATACATTTTTCTAAAAATAATCTGCGTCTCCTCCAGAAGTGCCATGACGAACTGCATTTGCTATTAAAAAAATCTGCACAAAAAAAAGTTAACAGTAGTTAAGGTAAGGTTAGCTTAGGTACCTGTAGTGTAATTAAACTTATTTCTCGATTTTATTTTTCGATTCCATATAAGGTACTTTTCTGAATCAAGTCTGAATGTACCTACTAAATTTTTAAGGTTGACTCTTGAAGCCGAGACATTTTTTAAACTTTTATGGACATTGCGTCGAGTTCGTTCCCTTCCAATTTAAACTAAGAGGAAACTGAATTATAGTTACTTTTATTAAACAAATCTACTTCACCTATTACCTATTTTTTTCATAAGCTGCAGAAAGCTACATTTTTCCTGAGTCACTTAGCCTATGTCTACCTGTGCTCCGCGGTTTTACCCGCATTTTTGCAAGAATCTGTATCCGTAGGTAAAATACATTTTTGGGTTCATTTTATGGTCACAATGAGCCCAAAAACTCATTTATACGTACATACTTTATTAAATTATATCGATTGGGTTGTGGATTGGGTATTATTCTGAGACTTAACGGCGAAGCCGCATATCATTGAAAATAGTAGTGTTGTACTCTATTATTTTTAAGAAGTCCTTACAAAGTTACATTAGGTATAATTTTGAGTTCCCTTGTATTAATTTTATTATATAAAAACTTGTAGTTATATCTAGGTATAAAAACTTGCATTGCCAATTTTCATGTCAAAATTAAAAAGCTATGATAAAATTATCATGACAAATTTCTGAGCTTAGTTTCTGAGTATACAACTTTACAAATTATAATAAATCTCAGATTAAATTATTAAATAAACTTTTAAAAATGCCAAGGCTTAGTGACAATTACTACCAAAGGAAATGTTACTTCGAACGGAACCAAGTACCGACCCAAACCGTGATGAAGAATAAAATGACTCCTGCACTCGCTAATGTGTATTTCAAATCAATGACTCCCAAATTAAAAGTACTGGCAGGGCTTGAGCCCCCTATGAAGGGCGGTGGGAATGACTGGTATGTCCCGCCCCACGAAATATTAGCTGGAAGGACGGTTATGAAACCGGTTAAGAACGAACACCTTTCTAAGCTAGGCTTCAATGGTATAGACTTCTTTGGAGAAAGATTAGTAAAAGATCATCGTCGGGAGATGGAAGAAGAAAAACGTAGAATTCTTGAAGCGAACGACGACAGTTGGAAACAAAGAATTGAGCTGACCTGTTGTCGCCTGTGGGACGACTCGTCTAGAGAGGCCGCAAAACAAAATACCTCAAAAATCCAACAAGCTTTTCATGAATTTACCGACATTTATAAAACGTCAATTAACAAAATTGAGACGATGTTATTTGACGCCGCAATGAAAGAAATCGAACGAAATAAAGAAAATACCCATTTAAAAATGAAATCACGCTATGAAAAATTTCTTAAACAGCAAGCGACTACATTATATAATCAATATGAGAATATATTAAAGAAAGAAAAGCAAAGACAAAAAAATGAATTTATTCAAAACATTGATCGGGGTCGGACCGCTATCGCAAATCAGCTACACGATATCAAGCTGGACAAGCACATGGCTGTAGAAAAATTGCGCCTGTTTTTAGAATGTCAAAACTTGGCTTGCCAAACGTATGTAGCCCTAAAGGAAAGAGAAGAATGCAAAAAAGAAATGGATGCTTCCGAACATGAACACAGAAAAAAGATGAGCAAATTGTCGGAGGAAATAACAATAAAAGAGATTGAAATAAAATTTGCAAGAGAGAGAGAAAGGAAAAGACAAGAGTTCATTAAAATTTGGAAGAAAAAAGTATGTCATGTCGTGAAAAGATTCCAAGATTTCGTCGGTTATTGTTTAAATCTTTTGCCAGAGCATGCAGATTTCTTTTTAAATATGGAAACTTTAATGCTGTTACAACTAAGTGAAGCATTGGAAAATCCTTCAGTAGAAAGTATTTTCGTTTCCGAAAAAGAATCATACAAAGGCCCAACCCCGAAACCTCATCCATTTTATGTATTTTGCGACAAAGGATTCAAACCGAAATTGGATGATACGCTGTGTCCCAAACACTGTACGTCGAGTGCTTCACAACTACCAGTGGTAGTCGTTAATGATAGATTTATATACGCAGCTTGTGATAATTTAGAAGTTTTTCCCGAAACAGTCAAAGATTTCATAGAAGGTAAAAGAGGTAATGAGAAGGACTTCACGGATGATCATGACTATACCTTTGATATTCCAGTGAAGTGCACGTCGTCACAACAGCTCTTGGAGTTAAAATTGGAAAGTTCAATCATGCAAATCCTTCAAAAAGAGTTACCAAATGTGAACAATGTACCAATCGATTGTTGTTATTGTAAAATTCCATATTGTTTCTGCAGCCCATTACATGCTTCCCAAATAAAAATAGATAGACCTGTTCAACAATCTAGGGTCGAAATCCCTAAAAAAATTCCTTCAGGTGAAAAAATTGTATCTAGGGAAACGGAATTGGAGTATTTACGGGAACCAAAATGGGATAGTTATATGAAGTATATTGAACCTCAGAAGTGTAAGTGTGGAAAAAGAGCAAAGAAGCATCTTGAGGAACACCTGCCAGCGTATATGCGCAAGATGTCTAAATATGAAGCGCCTGAATTACCAACTTATGAAACATGTTCATTGGAAACGTTAAAGCTACTTGTGAAGGAAGCACGTGGAAAGAAGACTCCACCACCAACACCAGAAAAAGCTCCATCTAAAACAAGGACCATAGGAACGCAATACACTGACGAAGAATATGAAAATTTATGCACGTGTTTTTCAGACGAAGAATTGGATAAAATCTTACAAAGGTTAGCAACTGAGGCGAAATACTTTAATCAATATGCACCTCCAAAAATGAAAGTTGTAGATGGATCCGTATCGCCGTCATTTATTGATAAACCAACAACAGCATTTGCTACGGAGAGAGCCGTTTCGTTGAGACGCCTCATAAATGACTCTCCGGAACTTGAGGAAATTTTCCGAAAAGAAGATTGTAAATTTTAAATGACATAGTCCTAATCTTAACTTTAATAGTATTTTGCGCTTTTGGCTACTTTTAGCAGATACATGACATTGTTAACTAGATTTTCCAAGATTTTCTATTATAATTTCTGATATCTTATTTTTGTAGCGAAATAAAAGAAGAGTTTAGATTAAAATAAAATTTTATTTTTATAAAATTATAAATACCATTGCTTACAACTAATAAATTCAGTTCGCACTACGTCACTTCATTGACTGCCATTTGTTGCAATAAGTTCATAACGTGACAAAACCTTTCTTTGACTTCGCTTTGTGAGCGATGCGGCAGCAGTTTGCAAATGCGCACGAGCACTTTATCAGAGCCACCTTCACCCTTTAATACTTCTAACATAGTCTTATCTTCCTCTCGAGTCCAATTTCGGGCTTTTTTAGCATCTTTTGGCTTTGCCTTTGGCAAATCTTCTTTCTTTCCACACACATTCACTTCTTTAACATCCAGTTTATTCTTTTTAATATTGTCCTCATTTTTGCACCTCGTTTTAGCGGCAACTTTTCCTTTCACTTTACTTAATGCCTGTTTGAGATCTTTTTTAGTGTTATCGTTAACGTCTTTGACTGTTTTTGTCGGGGATTTCGTCTGTTTTCTAGATCTTTTTGGGGGTACTTTGCAATTGGTTTTGCCGTTTCTTTTAGTAGATCTTTCTTCGTCGGAGTCTGGTGGCGAGAGACATGTGTTGGGCGCCAGTCGTCTCGCGTGCACTCGATACGGCTCCTTGCTGTATGGATAAGTGACACTTGCTGATCTTAACAACCTACCATGCTGTAGAAACACCCGCCCGTGAAGATACTGCAAGAAAAAGTATTTTTTATGTTACTATAAAATATAATAGATCGATACTTACATAGAAATCGATTTCAGTTGGAAACTTTTTTATTTCGTATAGTTTCTTTTAATGGAAATAACTTGACCATATTGCTATCCTTAGCTGTTAACTGTAAAATAATTGATTTTGATAGATTTTGCCTATTTTCTAATCCTAATACCTACCACTGAATCAAAGCCTTCTTTCACATCAATCTTCCTCTTCTTGTTCTCCGCTTCGAACTCCCACACGTCGTAACCTTCGTCACATTCTAGAAAGTTTTCGTTTATAACGTCTGTACCAGCGTCGTAAGCACTGCAACAAGACATGCAGAACCTTATAACAAATGTTGTTTGTATCTTATTCTATTCTATATGCCAGATTGCCCGTGTACATTTTTTTTATAGAGGTTTCTTAGATAGCGCAGTTTTAAGAATCGTAAATAGGATAGTACTTCTGATAAGGTATATTCTCAAAAGGAAATTGGCGTTAAAATTCAATACAAGGAGAGTTTCTTCTTTGACGAATTTTACTGAATGCCTCCGGAAAACGGAGACAGGCTGCATGACATACAAAATAAATGTTTTTATCCGTGGACAGGTAAAATACAACGAGAAACCCAAGGCGCTTACATGCTTAGGACAAAGATGATAATCTAGCTTTAGGGTGTAAACTTAGACTGGAGAGCTAAAGTTAGTATTAGTGAAGATATCACTTGAGGCTTTTAAGAATGTTGTGGGAATGGAACCATTCAAGATTAATGGATGGCAAATTAATGTGTGATACCCCAAAAAGTGGACATCTTCTTTTCTTACATCACATAGCATAGGGGATTGCCAGAAAATGTTTTATCCACACTGAATAAAATAGAACTTGAAATTCTTCAAAAGTCAGAAATAAAGGGCACATTAGTAGTTTCTATCGGACTGAAATTTGAGTCCTGTCTCTCCCATTTTTACTGGACCACTAAGCAGGGACTCTGCCAATGTCCCTGCTTATTGGGTGGAGCCATTAATTAAGAGAAGAAGAAGAAGATAGTCCGGGATACATCGCCCATTTTTGCAAGTGATTACTATCAAGCTAATTTTTCGTGAGTAGCTTTAATTTGATGAGATGCCCAATAATTTCATGTACGAAACTCTCGATTGTGGTAGCTTACAGAGGTAACAAGGATAAAAATTTTTGATTTGACGGTTCTCAAATATTTATTACGCAATTTGTAGGACAATATGTCTGTTGAATTATACAAGTATTAAATAAGTGAAAATAAAAAAATCAGCTGGTTAGTAATCATTTATGATGACTTCGTTATCGATACACATTGGAAAGGGGGACTCTTTGATCAAACCATAGATTTTGTAGGACAAATATTTTCTCGAATAATTTAGATAATTATCTTGAGATTGAACAAAAAAAAACATTCAGTTGGTAATTAATATTTGAGAACCATCAAATCAAAATATTTTATCCTTTTTTCCTCTGGTAGCTACCACAATCGAGAGTTTCGTACATGAAATTATTGGGCATCTCATCAAAATAAAGCTACTCACGAAAAATTAGCTTGATAGTAATCACTTGCAAAAATGGACCATGTATCCCGGACTAAGACATTTAGTAAAGCTTTGCAAAAGTGTGGAACAGGGTTTATTGCATATGCTGAAATCTTACTTCCTGAACTTTAGCACCATAAAATATCATACTTAGGAATAACCCTTGAGAAAAATAATTTATGCATTGCCTGTTTTTGAAGATCTGAGATTGTAAAGAATAATGCCAATAAAATTAAATTCAGATGTGGGAAAAAAGTAACTTCTCCTTTAAGTTTTTGCTGCTATAGCATCATAAAAATTAACCATACTAGAACAAATGCATAATTACATAGTGGAAATGAAATCATGGCTGAAATTGAAATGTTGCAACAAGTGTGCGAAGTGAAAGTAACATTTTTTTGTTCTTCTTAGAAACCCAGAATTAAAAGAATTAAGTCTCTATTATTTTGCCATTTATCTTTATTCCTTGTCATACTTGATGTAGCACAGATACTGCCATTTTCAATACTTGTTCTATATATTATATGTAGATATTATCTAGACTGTGAAATATATAGAGGGCAGAATGCATGGGAATTTTATAAGGTATTATTGAAATTCTCAGGGTTTCTTCCCTGAACATAATGGTCAAATCTCATATCCAGGTATACACTATATTAATTGTGTTTTTAATTCTAGACCCTTACAACTTATAAGTTATAACTCATGACATCTTTTAAATAATATCAAAAGTAATACAACATAAATATAGTTCAATGCAAAAAGCACAATAAAAATACCTTTAGCATTTAGAAAGTAGTAGCTAATTATTATAATACCTGTCCGGTGGCCTTTCATCAGGAAACATGGATTTGAACATTTGTGACAGTTTTGGATTAGTCCTCAAATGTGGCAACACTCTTGTCTTCAAGTCTTGGCTGCTCCCATTGTTAATGCTTGTGGTTATTGCTCTCAAAATCTTGCGATAAACTGCTGGCTTACGTGCAAATGTTGTCTGGAAAAGATTATTGTATAAGTAACAATTATTGTATATTACTGTTTAATTACTTTTTTTTCAACTAGATTAGGTCCTATACAAAGTCTTGACCAAATCACAGAAAAAAAGTGTTAGTTAACTTGTATGCACATAATGACTTGGGGTAAGATAATTGTAATGTGCATTTTTGTGATGTTTCATGCTAAAACCTATTTGAAAGTAAATGATGACTCAATTTATTTATTACCTGTAATAATTTTATAAAACTAGTCATCTGTGTTAGCATAAAATGGTCCATAAACCTCCCAACCTCGGCAGCTTGTCCCGGTTTTAAAAATAATAAGAACTCCTCAACAATATCCTTATGTTCCTCACCAAATAATAAATCTACTTTCCTATATAAATCTACTGGTGTTTCCTTCCCAGGGTCAAAGGATTTCAACAAATCTCTAAATTGGGCAAACTTATTTGTTGGCAGTGATAAATTCGAGGGAAATCTTGACTTAACTTTTGTAAAGTATGATCGAACTAGTGCTGTAAAAAAAATTGGTATATCATGTTAGTTCAGTCATATATTATATTTTGATTGAGGTCATGGTGTACAGGCTATATACAGGATTGCTATATAAAATAAATATTGCTAACCATGAGATATTATGATACAGAATCTTATCTATTGAATTATAAGAGGAGATTAGTACTGATTTGGGTATTATTTAGTTAGAATTTTTTTAATATACCATAATTAATAATAAATAAATTAACATTCTTGTAATATAAGTATGAACACGACATGCTTCATTTATTTTAATAAATCATTAATTTATTCAACTTCAGAGAAACTTTCTAGATTGATTATAGCATATTGTAAATAGGCATGGCATTCAAAGTATACCTGTCTCTAATGCATTCTCATCAATTTTTGATTTATTTGGTTCCTCTTTCCTGTTATTGTCACCATTCAGTTTTAATTCCTTAGAAGCTGGTTCACTTTTCTGACCTTCATGATTTAAACTTTGAGTCTGAAAGAAATGCGTGATTAAGAAATTGTAAAATGGCAGCCACTGTCATAATTTCGTTGTGATTTTTACGATTTATTATCAAGTATTTCGGGATCTAACTAGCAAATATACTTGACCCAGTATCTGTGTGCTAGTAACACACATAAATATTGAAATAGAATCCATGAATAAACGTACAAAAGTTACATAAAAATATTACACCCTCTGACTCACCTCTTGTTTTTTATCGGTATTAGCGATTGTATTTGTAGTTAACAAAGTTTTACTAGATTCTATTTTATTCCCAAATGCATCCTGACTCTCTCTGGAAAACAATATTGGCATAGAAGGCAGCATTTCAAAAATAAAATCCTTTTTGTACGACGGCCACTTGACTCCACTCAACAAACTAACACGACTTGATCATCTTCCACAAATTCCACTATAAAGTCACTTTAAATTTACACATATAAAAGATAAGTTGTGCATTACATTATAACAAATATAAATTAACAATAAAATAGGAAATTGATAAACAAAATACTATAAAAAATGGAAAATATTTTTGTTTGACAGACAACACAACACGAAAGACGCGAATGCGGGCGGGAAGTGCAAACGTTTCATTTTATGAATTTGTAGAAGTGTAAAGAAAAATATAAAAAAAAACATAAAAAATAAGTAGTTGTAAGGAATCTCTGTTTAACTTTCAGGACTTCATTACGGTATATATTTTTAGTAAATTAAACTAGAATTACTCTTAGAATAGAAATGCGCATACATTTGCGCCGTTCATTTGAAAAGTTCTGCAACTTGACAAGTTTTGAAGTGAAACTTCTTTATCGGGGTTGGAAAAAAATTTAGTGTAACATTTTTCCGTTACGCGCCATCTTGTAAATAAAAATTGCTTAGAGTAAATTATTTTTTGAAAAATAAGGTCATAGAGAAGTTTCACTTCTTACGTGTGTACTAGCTGTACACACACACACATTTTTTAATTAAAACTTTACCTAGCGTACTAGAGTCATACAAGTGTTTAATTTACATTCCATAGGTATATTATAAAAATTAAAAATAATCTAGGAACTGAAGAGATTTCGGAAAAAAATCGCTCATTTAAGTACAATATGTTTTTTGTTATAACATATAAACGAAACAATATCATATCATAACTGCGTCGTTGGGATTTTAATTTTGGTTACAATATTACATCGCATGGTTTATGTATGAATGAACCAGTCCTTAGTGAACTATCGCTAATCCTAATATTTTTAAATTATAACTATAACTATAACTATATCCTAGGTTTTATTCAGGCAAGTTTTTAAAAGACACAGTACTGCAGAGTATCAGAGTTTTAGTGCTTTAGTGATTTTTGCTTTTTATGTATAGTTACAAACACAGAACAGTAAAAACATATATCATTAGGTATTAGTAGGAAATAGGCAGAAAGGATAATAGGATAGGTCATTGCCCATCTGATAATAGATTATATTGGGTACCAATGTTTATTCTAATATTTCTACAAATAAAACCTTCATAATAATTGAGGAACTCGTAAAACAAAAAATCATAATTCAGCGATGTGAAAATAATTTAGACACGTAGATTATTCAAAGATTATTAAGATATCAGTTTGTAGGATTTGCTTGCCTTGGAGTGTGGGTCAAATGAATACGATTAATTTTCTTAAAATATCAAATATTTAATTTATAGAATATAGACTGTATACAGTTTTAGTAATACCGACTCGATTGATTTTATTTTGCGGGACTAAATATTGCAATAAAAAAAACTCAAGTGTTTTATTATTTAAATTTACTAAACTCCCTTTTTTGCCAAACTTCTCTACTACGTCTTCGTAATCTTATTACTTTATTGTAGAAATTAACTTCAAGAAAATAAACTTAGGATCACGATGAAATTTATTTGGAAATAAATATGAAATCGAATAACTGAATAATTTATAAACACCCTGTTTATTTTCGTTAATTATAGGTTCGTCAGTGAAAAGCGCATCTTTCAATTTCTGAAAGTTTGACGAATGGCTTCGTTTATGAACTTACTTTCGTAAAGAAATAAGATAATCGTTTCCATTAGAATGGGCAAATTGTTTGTGATTCTTTAGTTATATTATTTTACAATGGAATAAATGCAGCAAAACTAGGTACTTAACTATCTACGTAGTACTTTTTAGTGTGTAGGTAGTTAATTTTTTATACTGTTGTGAACTTTTTTTAAAGATTCTTATTTTACCACCCCTTATATAAGTAAAGCAAGCATCCTTCGGATTAACCTGGGGTTAAAAAAGGGGTAGTATTTAAACGAGTGACTGTAAATCATGGACTAATAAATATATGAGTATAGATATATTGAGTACATTAGTCTATGCTGTAAATTAAAGTTTTAGTTATCAAAAATAATTAATTGGTGTAAGAGAATTACTAAGTGATCGACTGACTGCGAGTGATGAAAAATTAATAGATCAGCAACTAACAAACATTAATTTGCGTTACATAAAATACAAAATGAGCAGCTTCATAATATTTGAGCGACCTAATATTAATTGTTTGAGTGACAAAATTACGTCTTGTATTATTTTCATTATTTGGCATATGATTTATTTATACTGAATGGCATTTTATTTTAATCGAGGTATTTCGAATAGAAAAATCAATTTAAAAAATACTATAATGGACAGAGTAGGTACTATCAGTTCAATTTGTTTTTGAAAGTTTTATCAAATAACTATTTTAACAATTTATTCTAGTGTTTTTAGTCGCTCTAGATGAGCGTAATTTAGTCGCTCACTTAGGTAGTAATCTATTCGCTCAACTAGTAATTTTAGTCGTTCATATAGTAATGTAATCACACAGTTAGAATTCTAATATATCAAATGGATTAATCACAACCCTCCTTTAGTACGCTCAATCTGTATTTTATTATCAGCCAATATTCGTTGCTTGTTTAGTTTATTTGTCGATTACTCAAATTCATACCGCTCAAGTTATTAAATCAGTATCTCACTTTATTTTCAGTCGCTCGTTTTATTATTCCCCAAAAAATAGCGCATATTTCTCAGTAAAGATGTAGACCGTCTAATTACAAATATTTTTTTTTAATCGGTACAGTAGTTTTTAGTTTATTCTCAACAAAAATGCTATATTAAAATATATGAGTATAACTAAAGATAGGTTACTAGAACAGATAGGTGTCGATGTTTTATGTTGTTATATTCGTTGTCTAGTAACCAAAATCGCAACCCCACAGTCAGCTTCGAATGCTAAGTTTCTCACAAAATGTTCATTCTGAATAATTGAAATATGTTTTTGAAAATAATTTTTAATAATTTTAAGGCAAATGAAAAGTTATGAGTTGATTATGAACTAAGAATAAAATATAGATACTTAATATTTTTTTGAATAATATAATGGCTGCCATTGTACCAACGGGGTTAACCAATGGGGTGAGTATTAAAAAGTTGAAAGTTTAGTTTATTATTTTATTTCCACGAATTTTTTGTTTCAAGTATAATGTTTCGTCTTTATATCAAATTGAAGGTAATTAAAGGAGGAACTACCTATTAAATGAACTAATAAAGCGCGAATAACGCAGGCATCAAACATTAAGGACGGCCTTTAGAATTGATTAGTTAAGATAGAAACTGATTTATTAATGATTCCTTGCAATTAAACAATATCTGTACTCCTCAGCACCCACACTGATGTATAATTTACCTTCGTGTCCGGATTTTTACTGGCCTCGTTTAATCGTTGGCAGGAAACCGAAATTTACAGTTAGATTATAATTATTGTTGTAAAACAGTTTTATTTTACACGTTGCGCTGATAACACGAATTATTTATAATAGTGAAAATGGCCGACGAAAAATCGGGAAGAAGTTCAGAGAGCATGAAGAAGACGACATCTTCAAACGAAGTGAATATTGACCGAATGTCAATCGTCGAAGATTCCGCTATAGTAGTGTGTAATTCATTTATTTTTTTTGTATAGTCACCATTATTTATTCATATGATGAACAAAGGCTTTTGTCTTTGTCCTAACTCCTCACAATGATTCAATCGATATAGGTAACTTATTATAGTCTGTATAGATAAATCACATCCGTTTTTACATAGTCATTACTATGGTTTTTTTATTAACTTTGCGAAGTTCAGAAGAAAGATCCCATCTATTGTCTCCCTCTTGGCTCTATCCATTGTTTCAGTACCGGAGTTCCAACTTCCAAGTATGTTTTAATAAGACGAATAAAGAAAATTGTGTGGCGTGCTATGCTTATTAATTGAAAGAATATTCATAAAATTATTAAGTTCACTTACCTTTCCCACGCTACATTGAATCTTAAACGAATAAAGACTATTGTTAGTGAGTTCCCATATTTTGGCGCAAAGTTTATTCAGTACATACTTTTCGAGATTTCGTGATTGTTTGTGTTTAGAATTCGTGTCATTCGATTATACTTTTTAATTCTAATTAAAATGGCGCGAATCGCAGAAATGCTTGTAAGTTGCCATTTTTTTTTATTTAAATGGGTGTGAGAAAACGACATTTTCTAAAATTCGTTATTTAAAAAATGTCCATATCCATTTCCATCAAACTGCTAGCACTCTAACTTTTACAGCATAAATCCTACGAATTTATTATTGTGGTAGGTAACAACTAACAAGGTTGCTTAAATCCCACAATTACCTACAGTAAGCTGTAAAGTTTTGTGCTCTTCCTAAAACGGTGCCGAATAATTATCGTGTAAATTATATAATTAGAAGAAAAATATTCTTTACCTATTATACTACACATAATAATTCCCTTCAAATAGCTTTTTGGAAGGTAGGTAAAAAAAAATGAGTGTGCTCAAAACAACGTGACATTTAAGTGAAAACTTATGTAGCGTTCCATAGAGCATAGAAGAGTGTGTCATTGAAAAATCTTCTAAACGCCTTGAGTAGTTTTCACTCCATGAAAATAAAGTATTTTTCCTTTGGGAGTATTCAGAGAGAAAGCTTGAAACTTATAAGCGCTTATCGGCGCTTGTCATGTTCATATATTTTCCTGCGCGGGTTGACAGCACTGACAGGAAAATATATGAACATGACAAGCGCCGATAAGCGCTTATAAGTTTCAAGCTTTCTTTCTGAATACGCCCTTTCATAACAAAGAGACTTTTTGCCAATGTCAATTATAACTTTACTACACGATATTCACATTATCTTTCAGATTAAAGGCATCGATGCGAACCGCTATGCGACGAAGAAGACCGTTGCACAGGGCTTGCTGGACATAGCTTTGTTGACATCGAACGCATCGCAGCTGAAGTACATCCTACAAGTGGGGTCGAAGCACGAATTCTATACGCTACTCGTCACTTTGATCACCATATCGATTATTTTGCAGGTAATTTTTAAAGTGAAACTTTTATTACATCGTCTCAAACTTTTTGGTCTGTGTAGCGCATGTCGCGTGTATCGCGGCTGCCGAGTAGGTATACCTACTCGGCAGCCGACCGTCACGCGACATGCGCTACACAAAGCAGTGTTCGGAACCGTTCGAACAGTTTCACTTTTACCGTGGTTTCATAAAACCACACAACATTTTTTTTAAACAAATCGAAAATTACACTTTTTACCCATGATTTTGGTTTTGAGTGCCGAAAAGCCAAAAATTATACTAACTAGGCACCTGATATGTACCTTTTTAAAGTCCAGATAAATGACGATAAAAATAACCTACTAATATATGTCGAACTTATTTGCAATAGCAATCACAAGGAAAGAATGGGGCTAGTGTTTCAAAGAAAATCAAATAAAAAATTGAATAGCATTCATTTCTTTCTTTCTTTCTAAAAAGAGCTGGATCTTTGATTCTGCAGTTCAATAGTCATTTCTATGTAAAAGTAAGCGATTGTTTATGGTATAAATTACAAACCCCAGGTGCTGATGGGTCTTGTGCTCCTGTCACTGAACCTTCTACATGACTGCTGTTTTCACAAACCTCGATACCGCACTTCGGCGACTAATATTAATTACGTCACAACCGCTACAGCTTTCATAATCACTGTTATTAACATCCTCATTTCTTCTTTTGATTCTTCTCTTATTCTGTACGAGTTTAACTTCGATTTGTAATTATTATTGTAAAGATTTTCGCACGGGACGTATTGATTTAGCGTTAAAAAATTGCTCATACGATTGCCGGATAGTAAAAATTTGTTGCTTGTAACTTTTAAGTGTGTTATAATTATTTATTATTATTTAATTAGTCGTGTTATTTTTACAGACATTTCAATGACTACGATTTACCTGTGTTTGAAAATTATAATTTTTTACATTTTTGTTTAATGCATAGCGAAAATCGAATTTATGGATAATATCACTAATAAAAAAAGGTTAAATACTAAAGGTAAACTACTATAGTCTATATAAATTCTAAAAGCAATTTTATAGGTACTTCAAAAGTAAGGATAAAAATATGTTAACTAGGTACCTAGGTAGGTTCTTATTTTGTCTTTGGTCGTTTCAATTATAATAATTCCAAATTCCAATTTTAAACTAATACCTTACACATAGGTAGATATAGATTTGTTCTGTCATTTTTAATATAATAATTCAAATAAGCTAACTAATAATATGAACTTTAAAAATATTTGATTCTTCATTCATCGAAATTAATTTTTGCAATAACTTAAAATTTTACGAAATTGTTTTAGCTATTGGTCGGCTTATTGTTTGTTGTAATCGGCGGAATGGACTTGAACAACCACGACGACCAACCCTCTGCTGTCATCCTGAATGACGTCATCGTGATTTTCATTTTCGTCATATCCGTCGTTAATATTGTCATTTCCGGTTTTGGTATCGAGTATTCCAATAATCCGTTGGTTTTAGAACGATTAAAGTATGTCAATATTGAATACTTGAAAAGGGTTAATGCATCAAGCTAAAAAAGTGGGTTCCACACCACACGCAATGCTCTTTGGTACAACCGTTTTCCTTGAATAATGAATAAGCTAATTAACTAATTATTTTGCTACCTAATATTATTCAAATATTTACAAAAATAAATAAATACTTTCAATTGCAAATAGAAAGCGTATTTTTACGTAGATAATGAGATACATACCTATACTTCTTATATAATACAAGCCTGACTCAAAATACCTACGGTTGACGGTTGTATTGATTTTAAAATTTTGAAGTTAAACTTAAATTACATCACGGAAATAGGATTATATAATATATTTCCACGAATTACATTCAAAATGTTCATGTTTAAATTTAGAACGGATAGAAAGCAATTTGGGAATTACGTAAACACTTTTAGCTATTTCTATGTAATAATAATATTAGTTGAACAGCGATACGTATTTGCTAGAAACGGTCACATTATTGTTTTTCTTATATGATAATTTAATCATTCAATAATGTTTATGTTAACTTGAGAAGTTACTTAAATCAAATCATGGAAAGAATATTAACATCTAAAATACAGTCTTTTTAGATAACTATTGGTAAGTATTGTAAATAATATGTACCTACCAATAGGTAGTTTCTTCTATACCACCATTTTTTTTTATAAATTCCTGCACAGATCAAGATTTTTTTAACTATAATTTATTATTAGTTATGCCTGTTATAAATTCATAAACAATTTCTACAACTTTATTCCTTGTTCCGAATATTAAGTTTGTCTACTTGCAAAAGTATCTACAATTTGCAATTTTAAATGTTCAAATCGGTTTTTGATACAGGTAAGCGCAGGCATCCTAGCTCTAGTAATATCTTCTTTGAATGCTGACAATTATAAACAAAAGAAGATTGCCAATTGGCTATACCACATCTCTGTTGGTCTGATGACAGGGGTCATATTTTGTGACGTCATTAAAATGAACTTTGGTCTCGACCCTGCTCTATCGGAGCACGATTTCTTTGGGAATAATTCAGTGCTAAATACAATTTTGGGAAAGAATTAAGAAAATGTTGTAAAATGTCAATTAAAAACCCTTAAGGTTGTAATAATGCTAGTGATCGTAATTACGTAGTATTTAATATGTAAGTACCTACTACTTTTTCATGAATGTAGAGTAGCCGAGTAGGTATTACAACTTTATTCAAAGTTTAGAAGAAAAATATAGTTGGTACTTGGTACATATTTGAATTATAACGAACTTTTAAGCTACCTACATAATGAGCACCTACCGAATGTAGTTATAATTACATGTATATTTTTAAATGTCTACTCCATTTTTCATAGAGTAACAATAATTCTCGGTTTGTATTTCCATCACTGTTATACCCATATTACATCAGCCATTTATCATAATTAGGTCGTTTTTGGAAATGTTATGTTAAAAGAAATTGAATTAGTACCTATAGAGTATAGACTACCTATAGATAATAATTCTTTTATGTAGGTAGTTGAATTATCAGAACATAAAAATGAAACATTAAAATTAGAATCAAATGCTTTGCGTTTGAAATAAGTAGTTACACTTACGTGGCTAATTTAAAGTATGTATTGTATGTATCTATGTCAGATTCATAATATAATTGTTCACCTTATTTAAGTCATTAATGGATAATATGAACAAAGTATTCAATTAATTAATAGGTACCTACTCTAGATTTAATTATGCACCTGTAATTGCACACTTAATTATGTATATAGATCTAGGTTATATTTTATATTTGGTTGCCTTTATTTTTGTTTTGTTTGATTTTGTTATTTTTATTTCTATTTTTTTATAGGTCTTATCTGCCGTTGGTTCAGTAATTCTTGGTTTCATTTTCGACATCAATCACCAGCCTCACCACCGTCGAGCTGAAATATTGAATAATCTATACCTGGGTACTAAAACTATTAGTACAACAGTAAATGTGATGATTTCTGTGTTTTATTCCCTTGACGTATCTGCAAATGTGCCAACCCTAAATACTACACTGAACGCCATATAGCTGACTTTCTTTGTTTTAAATTTCGTTTTGTATTGTTCAATTTAGATTGTGCCAAATAATTAATATTATAACATAATTGGCAAAGTAAATTAGAAATTTAAAAATTGTTCAACGTTATTTTCACAATTATTATTGTAACACCATAAGTAACACCAGATTTTATTCTTTTTGCTTTTTACTATAATTATTTATGTTATACCTAGCTTTCAAATTTCAATGTTCAAGCTTTACTTCATATGCCTATTACCTATTTATTAGTAGGTGAATAGGGGACACATTATAATAACGAAATAATTTTGTTTTACTCTTGAAATGTTGTATTCTAAATCATAAATGTTGAATACTTTGAAAGCTAATACATATTGTCTAAAGCTCTATTTTTTCTTTGCAATTACCTGTAATATGTATGCAGATATCACTGTCTTACCAAAATTAAGTATTTATGGACCATTTTATCCTTAAACATGTAAGGCCTACTGCTGTCTACGTAGTATTTGTTGAAATCAATCTCTTTTTAAATAATATGTGTTATATTATAAGCATATTATAAGCACTGTTCTTTTTTTGTTACCTATTCCTAAAATTTATATGAAATATAATTATTGTAATTTTGTATATAAAACTAATTGCGATATTATATTTAATATTAGGGATGTAACGATACCGATACAGATACCGATATATCGGCCGATATATCGGCAAACCGATATATCGGTATCGCCGATAATAAATCAACCGATACCGATATTTTTTTATTAAATTCTTTCTTTTCTTTTATGTTTTTGCATTGTATTCATTCATATTGTTTTATTTCTGTTTCTGTAATAGTGTTAAGGAAGAGCGGAACCTCCTGACACAAGCATTTTATTTGCTTACTAGGAGTGTTCCAATCACAAATTTGTTTATGTAAATGAAAGAAATAAATAATTTTGAATTATTTTAATTTTTAACGTGATAACGTTTTTAAAATCGTTTTAGTCGGGTGACATGTTCATAAACTTGTGTCACACCAAAACCTCACGAGCGCGATCGCAGGTATAACGAGAGAGAGACGGACCGATCTCCCGTTTCATCTCGAGCGCTGCCACTGCATTATGTTATCACGTAAACATCTCGATCGTAAACCTACTTTACAAACAACCAATTTTTTTGATATCAAATAATTCAAAAAATCCGCGCCCAATGAACGATGCGGGAGGCCGCCCGCGCGTGCGCACTTTGTTTTCTGAAAAAACTCTACCAATACTGCCGTCCTTTAACTAAAAAGCCGTTAACCCTCAAATGGTCAATTTTCAGTTTTAAATGTAGGGTGATAGAGTTCAGAATTCTCTATCTTTCTGTCTAAGAATCATTAATAGTTATAAATATATGAAAATATTGTAAGCCGTTAAGTAACACAATTTTCAGCGATTCCATAACTTGAAAGCGTCTAACCAACACTACTTCGCTAAATTTCCTTTAAAGTACCTTAACCGCCAGATTTAATAATTATTTTTTAGCTTTTTACTTGACTAAAAGTACGTTATCAGATTATACTTGACTATAGGGACGCAAAAGGACTATAACTGCTTTATGATAAGCTTTCATATAACGATTCCAATGGAATTCCTTACCTTATTTGCAGTTACTCGCCCTTAACGCTTTTTTAGTTAAGTAATTTTATTTAGGAAAAATTCTAATAACACTTTTTTGCTTAGCTACAAAGCAGCTAACCCTCATTTTTTAGCTAAAAGGCAGTTATCCGATTCTGGTGATGCATCAGTTTTGGGGATGAGAGTGATGATGAAATAATGTCGCTCCCAAGCAGAGTACCGATTGTTTGTGATTTTCTTTTACAAGACGTATTGTTTCTGATCAGGTTTACTAAGTTTTAAACAATATAGCAGCTAAATTACGGAAAATATAACAAGTCAAAGTTACGAAAATTTGGTAGGTAATGGTTACGACAGTGCGAACTTTCAATCGTACTTCTCTGTTTAGACTCTGATTTGTCACTGTAACCGAGAAAGAGAAGAAAGACAGTCTGTACTATTTAATTTTTAAAACTATTTATTAATTATGTAATTTACCCCTTGGGTGGAATTAGTAATCGACTGTCAAGCAATGTACTAGAGATGGTGATACAAAAATTGTTAGGAGTACACTACCTTTGACCCGCTGACGGGGAGTCCATTTTGCAACTATTGCTATTTTTTCTTATCTTTATATGTATTAGATTATTAAGATTTGTATTTTTTACATTGTATCAAATAAAAAGTTTTCTACCTCCTGCTATTTTCCACATATTCTGGTATATTATATTTTCTGAATGTGGATGAAAGAGTCTTCTAATCATTTGATAAGCGGTTCTACATTATTTATTAAGAGCATCCCACATGTAAGAGCTTGAAGCCTTATTGAAACCAGGGTGTATTTTTTCAAAAACCTTGTGCACAAGTTTTAATTTTTTTTTCAGGAAACGATTTATGTTTACATTGTTTGTACTATATGTACTCAATATCCGTGACTCGTATGATGGCTTCGCAGAAGAATATTTATAAAATAACGTTAAAATTGCAATTCTAAATGAATATACGGTTCCAAAAAAGAAAAGCGAGAAGATTTATCTCAATCTTAACCCATTAATGAGCCACTGTAATGAAATAAACGTGAACATGACGAGAAATAAAGGTTAATTTTATCGAAAACTTAAAAGAGTCATTTAGTAAAAGAGTTACAATACTTGTTACTCACAATAAGACGCTAAAACCATTAATTTAGATAGTGTTTAAATCCTTAATACTTAAACCTAAAAGCTTTTGATCCTTTTCCTGTCCATTGGTTGACCTAGAGGATGTAATTCCCGAGAGCAAAGCCTCAGACAGCAGCAAATTTTTAACATTAGTAAGATTAAAATTTAGTACAACTATATAGAATCATAGTACAAAAGCATCCAAAAGCCCTTAAACGCTGAAGTAGTTATAGTAGCTTAACGACGTTTTAGGTAAGCATTTTATTAATAAATAAAAAAAATCACATAATGAAAATAAAAATACTAAATTACTTAGCTAAAAAGTCGCTATGGTATGTGAACGGCCGTCTTGTCCAGTAAATAGTTAAAATTTTCAGATTATATCTAATATATATTAATATCTAATATATATTATAAAGGCGAAAGTTTGTAAGGATGTATGGATGTATGGATGTTTGTTACTCTTTCACGTAAAAACTACTGAACCGATTACAATGAAATTTAGCACACATATAGAGGGTAACTTGGATTAACACATAGGATAGTTTTTATCCCGGAAATCCCACGGGAACGGGAACTATGCGGGTTTTCCTTTGCAAACGCGGGCGAAGCCGCGGGCGGAAATCTAGTGCTGAACTAAACGAGAAAAAGTGAATTTAAAAATAAATTATAACAGTTTCTGGGTAAAAACTAATATTTATACAGGGTGTCCCACTATTGGTATACTAAGCGCGAAGGGACTTGTAGTTTTGCATACACTGATCACGTAAAAAATACTTAAACAACAAAGTTACGTCAAAAATTTTTTGCTAAATTTTTCCTGAAAATTCATGTTTTCTTCTCTAGCTTCGCGCAGCCGGCATATACCGCTTCTCTAATGTGAGCATTTTGTCTATGAAAACATAATCTTAAACGATAGCTCACGTGCGGGTGGCAAAGTTGGGCGGGTTGCTTGTTATGGATGTTCACATAGAGTTTTAAGAATTCATCTATTTGAAAAAAAGATGCGTCTGGAATTTTTTAAGTATTTTTACGTACTCAGCGTATGCAAAACTATAACCTCCTTTGAGCTTAGTATACAAAAAGTGGGACACCCTGTATATAATATAATTAAATGTCGATCGATGTATCTCACAATAATTATTGTAAGTGTCATAATTTTTAAGAAATAACGATTTCCGTGTTTTTTGCCATTTACTCGAAACTCACTTCGTGGGCTTAACGGCTTTCTAGTTAAAGGACGGCAGAATAGTAAACTTTTATTAGGTACTGATTGTATGTGTATTACTTAAAGTTTAACTGACTTCGTAAAATAATAATACCTACTAAAATAAATGGTTTTGTTGTTTTTTGATTTGGCATTTTTATTTAAAAGAATACGATTAACAGTTGTCTCTGTTAAATGTTGGTAACTTTTTATGCATAATTCACTATTTATTTTTCTACCAAGCCATCGATATCGGTATCGGTATCGGTATCGCCGATACATTACTACAAATATCGGTATCGGTATCGTATCGGCAAAATCATGTATCGTTACATCCCTATTTAATATGTATAAATAAACTATCCAAACCAAAATGGTTATTTCATTTTAATATTAATGTGATTAATATATTATGTAATAAATCCACTTCCAAATCATTATGATTTCAATCAATCTTTCAATCTTAGATAATTTTAAAATATAGGTAATTATTATAATGCTAATAATAGGTTTATATTGCTCTTAGGCTAATAAGCTTTCAATTTGAACTTTTTTAACTGGACCACAGACAACAGGTTTCTGTCACGTTTTGTATTTGACAGTTGACACTGACATATTTTGTCAGCTGATTTGAGATTACGGGTCCTAAAGAAATTAGAAAACATTGAAAACTTATCAAGTAAAAACATTATATACAGTAAATTAAATGACTCAAAAGTCATAATTAAAACTAATTGGAAATTATAGATTATCAAATCGACAGCGTCGGCTAACGCTAAGCTGACATTTATTTACTTTCACTTCAAGGCAGTGTGTAGTTTGACATTCAAACATTTAGATAGCAAGTGATCTATAAAGTACTATAATACGGCCACAACTTGATAAAAAGTGATAACGTCACCATCGAGGTCAACGCGACGCGATAGCAACTTCAGATCGATTCTCACAATTTAGTTGTCTCAAAGTTTCCATACAGTTAAGACGTTACAATGGCGAGTGGCAGAATTGTAGTTTACGGCGGCCGTGGTGCACTCGGCTCGGCTTGTGTTAACCACTTCAAGAACGCGAACTTCTGGGTCGCCAATATCGATCTCAGTTCAAACGACAAAGCTGACGTGAACATCACCGTTCCCAAAGACGGTACATGGCTGCAACAAGAGGAGCACGTTGTGAACGAGTTGGGGGCTGCGTTACAAGGTCAGAAAGTGAATGCTGTGATTTGCGTCGCTGGAGGCTGGGCTGGCGGTAACGCGGCCAAGGACCTGAGCAAGCAAGCTGATTTGATGTGGAGGCAATCTGTATGGAGCTCGACTATCGCGGCGACGCTAGCGTCAAAATATTTGGCACCAGGCGGTTTGCTTGCACTCACAGGAGCTAAGGCAGCATTGGAAGGCACTCCTGGTATGATTGGTTATGGAATGGCTAAAGGAGCAGTTCACCAACTCACAAAATCCCTTGGTGCTAAAGATTCCGGCTTACCAGAAAATTCTCTTGCTGTAGCAATATTGCCTGTTACTTTGGACACTGAAATGAACAGGAAATGGATGCCTAAAGCTGATTTTGGTACCTGGACCCCCTTAAGCTATGTAGCGCAGCTGTTTGATAAATGGATCAAGGGTGAAGACAGACCTGCCAGTGGAAGCTTAGTAGCGCTGGTCACAAAGGACAATGTAACTGAACTTATTGTTCAGTAATCCTGATATTAAAGAATAACTGAATGGAACTAAAGGTTCTGAGAAAAGGCCAAAAATGACAAAAGTATTGCAATATTTAAAAACAGAGATTATAATATGTAACTTATATGTGATTAGGAACAAGTTTTTTTGCCGTGAATGTCTTTCCATTAGTTTGTAATTATTGCTCAGTTTTGGAGCTTCTGTCTGATATTGTTTAATGTAAGTTAAATAGGGGAACAATCTCAAATTTATTAATGTTAAGCGCAAATATATTAATATATTATCTACTGTGTACTTTGAATATACAAGTAATAAATGTTGTTTGAGCATTATTTATTGTTTTTTTTTAATAAATTCCTGTAATACAGAAATTAATCACCTAAACTACCTTCAAGTAACTGTGAAGTGCAAAACCAGAAATAATTTATTCATTAATGGCATTAAAATATTTTACACAATTTCATAACTGATAAATGAGTTATGAAATTGTGTATCAATTCTATTTTCACTTTGTCATTAAAATGTTGTTAATGTAATGGACTCATCATTTTTCTTTAAGCTATTTTAATTTAGATAATTATAGGCCATCATGATATCAAATATCATTATAGACAGTATAATATGTGAACATTATTAAGTTAAATATTATCAGTGACCATGGTCAAGGCTATTTTTGATAGAAGTTAGCTTGGCCTCTATTACAGACATTCATTTCTTAAATACTTGCCAACCTTCATGTACAAGGGTAATGTTAAAATAAACTATTTAAAATTGAAATAAAAATATTTTTTCCATTTTAATTTGAGGTGAAAAATTACACAAAAATCTAATAGTAATGCACAATGCCTTCAGATGAATGAAATGATAATGGGTTAACCACATCACATTAATCACGTCAACTAATTGCTATTGAAACTAGGCAACTGCTTAATTCTTACAGTACACAAATATGAACTTAAAAAATAAGTACACACCGCCTTTTTTTAATGTCTCTGACTACGCTTCCCTATGACGTTTTTGGAAATACCATAACACGTAAGTATTAAAAATATTCAAAACAATGTCGGTAATTCCAATAGGTATTGCAGAACTTACCTATTTTATTTGTTTCAATTTTCCTGGTAGGCTTACTTGTACTAGGAAAATTAAAGTCGAATCGAAAAAGAATATTGGCTATTTTTTACTCACGCCGTTTTTAGTTTTGTAAGAATTAAAAGGTTTAATTTGATATTTTTGGTTTTATGGCATTCAAATGCTCTAGAAATATAAATTTATAAAGAATAGAATAAATTCGATCACGAGGCGGGACTCGAACCCGCATGCTTTCACGCCAATCCGGGGAGGATGCTTGATCAATTCAGCCACTCGTGAGTCGTGACCCGCCAGAGCGATCTCTTCCTGAAGGGCTACAACTACCAGATTGGAACTATTTCAAACACAGACTTCAAACCTCGTGATGGTTGGATGGAGTCCGGTTTTCTTTTATTCGGGAAATCTGTATGAGACACTATCATTTCAAGCAATTAAGGTAGTGAATACTGAGATGACAAAATTTAGCTTTTAATAGCATACCAGAGAAAATTTAATTGATTATGTTATGTTGGTTTTTTCAGACTCAAAGTTAAACAATATTGGGTAAGTTTGTTTTCAGAGACTCAGTGTGTGTGTTTAATATTAAAATCATAATGCGGCTTAATTTTCACATATTTATTCATTATTAAAGTTTATTGTTCCTGCTTCTTGTATGAACACACTTTACAAAAATAAATTGTTAGCAAAAAAAATAATTATGTACATAAATAATTAAATATGTATTATTAACTACAAAAATAATGAGAAAAACTGTTTGTGAAAGTAGGGAGATAGATAAAGTTGCGACTTGCGTGAAGCGTGCGAAGCGTGAAAACTGAATAATATTCTACTTACAACAATTATTTAATAATAATGTTTTTCTACCTTATTCTAAGGTGTTTTGTTACATCGGTGCAATACTCGTAGTGAGTAAATTATCGTTGGAAAAACGACGAATTTTCTCTACGTAAGAATATTTCTGAATGTTTTCTTATATTCTCTGAATTGTTTTTTAAGGTAATTTAAATATTTGAGTAGGTATATTTATAGCTTCCACGTAGCTAATTATTTCAAATAAACCTAGATAATTAAATATTTCTTCTATAAATCGGCCGACGAATTGGCGAAAGGCGATTGGATGGATGCATGAAATTTTTGATACAGGGCAGTATTTGGGTATACCTATTAATTTATGACATCTAAAAATAAACAAACTTAAGGTATCAAATTTTTATTTCTTACACACTACTACTTACAATAAAATATAATTATTAATGCATACTTATTACGTACTTGTACGAAAAATGACGCCTACTTAATATAAATAATTTAACACTTAGGGTGCACTCACACACATCAGTCACCGTCAAGTCACCGATGACTGATCGGTGACGGTTTATGTACGTATCCACAAACACCAGTCACCGTCATGTTGTCCGTCAGTCACGTCGCCGGTTTGACTGAATCATTGAACACATACATCAGGTTAGTGAGTGATTAGACGTGTGTCACGCTCGAGAACATGTAGCAATTGACGGTAGCACGACGCTGACTGAACTGAGACGTGACGGCACCGGGTGAGTGGGGATAAAAGTATGATACATGTATGGAAAGATTATTTGACGTGCCTGACCGGGGACATCACTGATAGATTTTGTGCCGGCGACTGTCGTGTGGGAACAGAGTCATACTAGAACTATTGATACATATTTTTTTTTAATCCTGTCCGGTGACGTGCCGTGACGGTGACTGATGTGTGTGAGTGCACCCTAAAATCTAATTTTACTGAACTACTTAACTGTCATCTTCATAATTGAAAAAATTTACATAGATATACCTACATAAAATTTCTGATTGTGTATTCTTACAAACAATTATAAAAAAATAATTTCACAAAATTTACTGTTATGTGGTTATAAGCATTAATTAAAATAACTTAAATTAGTTAACTGACTATAATATAATATTACACCTAAAATCTCACGATAACGAACTAAGTTCGCAATTATAACAATAATTCAATAATAAATAAAAATTGTCATTTCAATAATAATGACAGTGAATTGACTTTATTTAAAAGCTTTTCGAAGCATTATTATTTTGTGTTGAAATATGAGAGACTTTAAATTTTTTAGGTAGATACCTACACTTTATTGAGAGAAGATTGTATTGGACCCTTGAAATAAGGTTTTTGGGTACTGTTCCGGAAGGTATGACTTTTATGTCATCCTACTACAGCACGAACTGTGTTCTTTAGTATATCTGTGACGAGTTCTGTGGTTCTGATGATTTTGATACCAATCTGGTCTATAAAGGTTATGGCAGTGGTGTAAGTTGGTTCGGTTCGCATCGGGAAGCGTGTCATGACGTCTTGCCTGTTCGCCCAGGACGATGGTGTTGGCCTGGAAGAAAGTTTATATAGATAATTAAGCGTATGTACCTAGAGGTAACTATAATAATTATTATGGTAACACTGAAAAGTTATTACTAACTACTAGATCTAATTAAAAGGTAAGCAAAATGAAAAATTACAGGATTAAAGGACAACTTGCTTTTAAAACTACCCATAGATTGATTATGGTTAAAATTTAACCCATTGACCACCGAGCGCCCCGATCGGGGCGCGACACAATAGATTATCTATTGTGTCTGTGATTCCGGGGACTGATGGAAAATATTCGAACTTTAAAAATATTAATTAAAGCACCTGTTATAAGAGTTGTTGCAAAAATACATCTCTAGCGCCTATGAAAAATTTGGCAACGTATCCACACGTTACTTTATAATATAGATTAATCTGAAGTGATTGCGGTATTGTTGATCTTAGTTTTATTGAATTTTTTCCCCTTTTGGCATTCTCTACCTTCATTTTAGTTAAATTATGTTTATGTTTAGTGTTTACAAAAGAGTCGCTTCTATCGACAAGTTATCGTGTTTATAACATTAGACTTGGAAATTGGAATTGGGTTTACTACTATGTAATAAATATGTAATAAAAGTATCATTTTTATGTACCTGCTAATATAAGTTTTATTTATATCTATGGGATTAAGATATTTTAGTTTTTCATAGAACCAGGAATGCTTCTGGCTCTACGAGAAACTGATATTTACATAATACACAACAAAGATGGTCTCAACCTATTTCGTAATCTCCACACTCTTATCCCAGATAATCCTGCTTTACAAGTATTTTCCATTACATAAAGAAGGCCTACTGCCTAGTAGATAAAAGTATTTACTATGCAATTTTTCGCTTTATTTTTATTTTGTACATTTCCTGTTGCAATATATTACAAAAATTAACGTTGGAAAAATACCTATTATTAAACAGCTTTATATAAAGATCTCGAAGAAATAAATACAGATTTTTTTGTTAGCAACAGCAATATTTTTAAATATTTTACACTAGGTAAAGTCAGAGACAAAAAATATTAGAATTATGTACTGTGGGTATAATTTCGGACTCCTTCAAAACAACGGTGAGCAATGTTCCAATGCAATTATTGTTAGTACGTTGATAAAAGTTAAGGCGCAAGCTTTATTTAAATGTCGTTACAGTTTGAACGACTGAACAATTTTCAATAGGTCTTATATTAAATTATATATTTTGTGACCACATGCATGCCTAACACCACTATGTATAATTTATAGATATTATCTGTCGTTATAGAAATGATATCATTGAAGACATTGATATTATACAGGCCAATAAATTTCAATGCAAATTGCATTTTATTTGCAAGTCAAATTCAATTGGTAAGTATTACTATGACATTAGCTAAGAATATAATATACAAATATAAAGTTTCTCTGCATTTTAAATTCCTAAAGTTATATATTTTGCATTTCAAGGCAAGAAACTAATTTTCGAGACAAAGATTATATTATTTGGTAAGACAGGCTTACATCATTTAAAGTGATACCTACAGTGACCTCAAAATTCAAAATTGGTATTTAAAATTTAAATAAAATTAGTTATCTATATGAGAATGTCTTTGATACGTATTGAAAATATGGGTTTGTTCCGAATTTATCGTAAAAATCAGTGCCCAGTTATTGAGTAAGCATTGCTGATTCTAATCTTTTCCGTCTCCAATTATTATCGTCTTGTGAATGAATTGATTAGGTACCTACAATTGTGGAAGTCTACCTGTAATCTAGTTTAGCAAGCATGAAGCTTATGAAGTGAAATTAATTCGACAAAAAATAGACATACGAATAATGCACAAAAGTTAATATGTACAAGATTAATATTTATACTATTGAAAAATCCGAAAAATAAATCTTCAGTAAAAGTGAAAGTTTTAACTTCAAACTTTTTCGGTACACGTTTTTCCTATCCTTCCTTATCATTTACATCTTATCTTATATTTTTTTTATTATTAAACCAAAAAATAAACTTAAAACTCAAGTTATTATGAAGATCTTGCGAAGGTCAAAGCTCTCGGTCTAAATTCGCATTCGATTTTTTATTGACATTTAGATTTGACCAATTATCTCTGTTGAAATTTAAAAATATCTTTAAGACGATTAAAGCATAAAAAATGTAAATTGATTTGATTAGACACAAAGTTCAAATTGAGAGGATCAAGAATTAGCAGACCACCAAAGTTCTTTTTCTTTTCAGTTATTTTTCTCAATTGAATGAAACTTAGAATATTTCAAGAAGAGAGCGTACTTCTCCCTCAAAGGCTGGCAATGCACCCACAAAATTCCAGGGACTATGGGTGTTCATGGACGGCGTCAATCATCGCTTTCTGTCCAGTGCCGCGCAAGCTCGTTTGCATGCTAATAACATAAAAAAAACTTGGAATTGAACCTATTACTTCATTCATTATATACCTTGGTGGTACAGCTGGACGTGTGGATGGCATTGTGGTAGTGGTGGTAGATCGCTGAGTGACGTCAGAGGAAGGACTTCCTACCATCAGGTCACCGTCGTCTCCAAACCTGAAATTTTAACATAGGTAAAATATTAGAGTAGGGCAAATAAAAGTATGGGAAAAATCTTGAATGGAAACTTCCGCCATTTTTGAACGCGTAAAAATAATGAACTGCTCGACTTTTTAGGGGTTTTCGTGGGTTTTATTACAAAAATTACTATATAAATCAAAAGGCGACTTATGCATAGATAACAATGTATGTACTTTCATCTCGCTCCGCGCGATTAATTTGCCTTTACATGTGAAAGCACATTTAAAAATCTGTTCATTAGTTTTTGATTAATTTGCTAAAACAAACATGCAATCATTTCTTTCTCTTTATAATTTAAATTGGATAGTTTTGATTAAACTATCTAATCTAATAGAGGAAAAGAAACTAATTTTGATGCAATTATAATTTCAATGATTCCACTTCATTTGACAAATTACTGATGCCGTTAGTCATTTAAGTGTGTCTCAAAAAACATTGAGTGGAAAAATATAACTACATAATACCTACTTCATTTAATCACGAAACAAATTGGGCTGAGTGTGATTATTTATGATATCATTCGGATTTACACAGACTTGTCACAAGAGGATTTAGCATCTGACATTTTCGTTTCAATTGTTACTTTGATTCATACCTACTATTAGTAAACAGTATCTATTAAGAATGAAAATTTATCACTGCCACAGAATACATAATAGTAGCTAAACGCTACAGAACGGACACTCTCCGCCTCCCGCCAAAATTAAACACTAACCTCACCCCGCACGATCAGTCTAAAAATGGTCCATATTTTTCTACAGGGACGATATGCAACGAAGATTGACAACATTAATCTATAATTTTATTATTTTGGATTTGTGATTATCGTTTTTCGTAGAAAATATTGTGCTGCTTACGGATGTATATTTCATCAGAAAAACGCGAATCTTTTTTTACGCTAGTCAAAAATGTGCCAACCATAAAGCGTTAACTCACACATTTTCAGTCTCTACAGTGTGACTGTCAAAACGATAATTTTGTATGGAGCACAGGTATGGAGTGTCCGGGGTGTGCCACTGCTAAAGCTAGTTATAGATAATCGAAGACCAGTTATGAAGCATGGATTTCAAAGGGGTGAATAGGTTATGGGAACTCGTTATAAACTACAAATAGATATGGAAAATTATTCGAGTAAATAATATATTAAGAAAATCGGTTCTTCTTTCGGTGCATTTAGACCAAACGAACATAGAGCTAGAGCTAGACCATTTTTTCGTGATCTTTTACAGTAAACGAAAAGTCTTGAGTATTTAGATAAAATCTTTTCGAACGCACTAAGAACAACGAATGAATGCTCTACTAATTACTACTAAAATAATGTGACATAGTGGGGTTAGAATGAGCATTCGCTGGTTTGATCTACATTTGCACCGTTCCCATAATGAATAATAACTTTTCTCATTTAAATAATATAGTAATAGATAAAATAGTATATTTACTTCATCATAATAATATCTCCAGATCTAATGTATTCGCTGCATGCAATCAAGTTTCACAAGACAAGATTTAGATCTGGTGATTGCTGGCTTCTCTATTAAGTAGCATTCCTTTAAATTAAATACCAATTGCATAATCTGTGGATACATCTGCTTTTCTTTGTTCATAGTCATAATGTATGCATGTTTAAAACATTGAGTTACTAGGTATGTATGTACTACGTACTAGAGAGGACATCGCTACTACACTATTTGTAACACGAGTTAGAGTAAATATTCTCCAACCATTTTTAGGGTTCCGTAGCCAAAATGGCAAAAACGGAACCCTTATAGTTTCGTCATGTCCGTCTGTCCGTCTGTCCGTCTGTCCGTCTGTCACAGCCGATTTACTCGGAAACTATAAGTACTACAGTGATGAAATTTGATGGGAATATGTGTTGTATGAACCGCTACAAAAATATGACACTAAATAGTAAAAAAAAGAATTGGGGGTGGGGCCCCCCATACATGTAACTGAGGGATGAAATTTTTTTTTTCGATGTACATACCCGTGTGGGGTATCAATGGAAAGGTCTTTTAAAATGATATAAAGTTTTCTAAAAAACATTTTTCTTAAAGTGAACGGTTTTTGAGATATCAGCTCTCAAAGTCGTAAAAAGTATGTCCCCCCCCCTCTATTTTTATAACTACGGGGTATAAAATTCTAAAAAAAATAGAGGTGATGCATGCTAATTAACTCTTTCAACGATTTTTGGTTTGATCAAAGTATCTCTTATAGTTTTTGAGATAGGTTGATTTAACTGTAATTTATTATATTTGCTGCTACGGAACCCTTTGTGCGCGAGCCCGACTCGCACTTGGCCGGTTTTTTGTTACATTGATTGGTTTTAATTTATAGCTTACTGCCTGCGGCTTCGCCCGCTTTGTCTAAAACCCAATAAATTATATACTAAAACTTTCCTCTTGACTCTATCTACCTATTAAAAAAAACCGCATCCAAATCCGTTGCGTAGTTTTAAAGATTTAAGCATATAAAGGGACAAAAGGACAGAGAAAGCGACTTTGTTTTATAGTATGTAGTGATATGAGGCAAAATATCTACAAAGTGTATAACTCACAGCCTTGTCGCACAGATTTTGTTCGTGGTGTCCTCTCTATACGTAGTATAATAATACCTCAATGGCTTAAAAAACTTATTAGCTATGAGTTAACTCATTATGGTGTATAATGTTTATGACTTGTATTAATATGTTCAGATAATACTTATTAGCATTAAATTGTGTACTAAAATTTAGATTCTAGATAGTCAAGAATCGATCAAAAAGGTCTAAAAAATAAACCAGTCTAAAATATATTGTTTGGCCAACGCAGACTTCCTGAATTATTACAAAGCAACGTAGGTAATTACTAATTATATTATCTAAGATAATATCCAAAAAAAGTTTCGTTAATATTTTATATAAACAATAGGCTCTTCTATACAATAGTGAAGTGTAGGTATGCTGCATAAGTAGGATAATTATTGGTGGGAAAATTTTCTTACTTCACGAAGACATTAAACAACTTTTTATAAAACCTTTAAAGAATACATTTTTAATTAATAATGGCCATGGTTTAAAATTTAAATTATCCGGCGATTAAAAACTTAGTAACTAAACTTAGTATTTATTCAGAAGAAGTTTACAGATGAAATACGTGTATCCTTCATGTACCTACATACAATAAATTCACGAATTAAATATAAATACAATATTAATGAATACTGTGACCTTCTAAAGTATTGAGAAATGGCATAACGCTAAAATCGTAAGTAAATAAACTAAATAAAAAACGAAAATAAAATCGACGATGAAATTAAAATATTGGTAGGACTAAAATGTAAAGTGTTGATGTGTCTAGACAAGATTTCATATGTAACAGTATCTTCTGTTTAAAATCCAAATAATTCAAAACCATTAAATTATTAAAATGACGCAGGTAGGTATATTAGGTTCAAATAAGGGTATGTACGAAGAGTCAGTCAGAGATATCTTCACAAATATCTTTATTTTTAAGTTTTGGTAACAAAAAACTGGCAAATTATCTAAGCTACAAGATGTGTTGTTCAATGTAGGTAATTATAAAAATTACCGTTGGTTTTGTTTTATTTATGTGCAAAAAATAGATTCAACTTCAGTCTTCAATTTAATATTAAAAACAAGGCAATATTATTAATATCCTGTGGGGTTTTCACACTAGCCATATAGGTTTTAAATGTTTTCACAGTAGCATAAAATTTAATTCTAGTTTTGATATTACGCAGAAGACACGAAAAAAATGGCGCCACAATTCCAATAATAACACCATAAATCTTACATTATAAAATAATCTATTGATTTACTAATATATTTTTCAATAGTTTTTAAACTGTTGTGGATAATTTACATAATAATAATAATTCGATGAAATCAATTTGAGAGGTTCTTCTATATTTTTCCGCGGAAGACCAGTTTTAAAAAACAATAGATACTCGAATAATTTACATTTTAAATTAGTGAATTATTCCAATTAAAATACATTAGCAGGTAATCAAAATTACAACTGTAACAGTTATAAAAGCTATAGCCTCGTTTTAATCGAATTTTATATGTAATATAAATATTTAAGTATTTTTAAGTTGTTTGGGGGCGTCTATAATTTTCTGCCCCTCCCCCTCTGGTGAGATGTCGTGAGATTTTATTTACTACACCAGGGCCAATCCCTTCCAAAATGATAAAAACCTAAAAAAATAGTAGTAGGATTAGAAAAGGAGGGGAATGTGATAAAAATTAAAGGGAAAATAAATTACAGACAATCCGAGTTCGGGAAGTGGGAGAGGGGGAGCTTTTAAGGCTAAAAAATGGTTACTCTTAAATTCCGACGAAACTACAAGTCCTACGGAAAAAAGTTCAATCGCAAAGTTTTAGGTAATAAAAAGATCTACAACTTTTGCATTAACAATTTTTTCGCATAACCTCAAAATTTAGGTGAAAAATTCCAAAAACCAAGTTTTTGGTTTTTTATTTTTATCTACTTCAAAAAATTTTTTTTTCTACGAAATTTGGTGAATATTATGTCTCAAATACACTGTAATTTATTTGATTGCAAATATTTATTTTTCCGCCTTATTTCAACTTAATACCAAAAAAACAACCTGATTTTCAATCGAAAATTCTGACGTCAAAATATCAGCTTTTTTCAAAAATTTTGGGGCCTTTTTGTTTGTTAAAATATCTTCTTTCTAATGGTGTAAATTATAATATACATTACCATAGGAAATTTACTCAGAAAAAGCATACAAACAGTGTGATAATGAGCTTTCACTAAGTCAGGCAAATTTCCCCCCTCCCACTTCCCGAACTCGGATTGTCTGTAATTTATTTATCCTTTAATTTTTATCACATACCCCTCCTTTTCTAATGGGTTTCATCCTACTACAATTTTTTTTTTCAACAATTATCGACCCTGGTCTATACGGCAAAGATGCAGCTTTCAAGTGGTCAAGACATTTTTATATTGGTCGAATAGCTCGCACCTCACTTATATAAAAAAATAAAGAAACAAAAACTTTTAATCGTAGTGTTTAGAACGAATTCTTGTTCTAAAATATCTTTTTATTTTATTATATCAAGTTTTTATTAACATTAACGGGTCCTTGGTCTCATGTTGTTGCAAAGCACAATTTTGTTTTTTTTAAAGGGTTTTGGGGTCTGCAAAACAAAGTTGTAAATTATGAATACAAATTGCAGTATAAAATTGTATTTTGTTATAAAAGGATGAATTGCCACAAATAAAACTAAAACCAGATTACCAGTTTCAAACAGCTATACATTTTTATTATTCGTGTTAATAAAGGCTTCAAGTACTTATTACAATTATTATTGATTATGATTAAGATCATAATTCTTTATCAATTAATAAGTAGTTTATTTAGATTTAGACATTATATGAGTATTTATCAATAAAATTAACTATACATAAGTATAGACTGTGTGCTCTTGAATAATGAAGTAGAGAGCCAGAAAGATTTTTCTATTTGTAACGGATGTTCCGAGTTCCGACTATCCGACATTATCTAACATATTATAATTATCACGAAAGTTTGCGAATTATAAATTCAGAACAATATGACACTGAATGGAATTTTTTTCCGGAAAGAAATGGTTTTCCTACATAAAAATGTTTGGAGAGGTTAAAAGAGGTCTTTGCTCTAAAGTAAGATTTAAAATAAAAATAAAGTAGATACCTATTAGTCAAACAACATTTGAAGAGATTATATAATTAAATAATAGGTGCCAGAACATACTAAATTATAATTTTAAATGAAGGTACATATCATTTAAAATTATAATTTTTGCGGAAAACGAACAATTACAATAAAACGTTCCGTTTATTTCCTACAGAATAAACGTGCATGTTTCTAACAAAATAATAAAGACATTAATCTCGAAATTTCAGGAAGCATTAGATAACTATTATTTAAGAGATATCGCGTGAGTTGAAACTGAGTAAAACTTCGCGTTTTTAAAACATCTCGTGAAATACCGTCCGGAAAATATTTATTGGAGTCACTTGCACAACTATTGTAATTTGTAACCTTGTTTGTAGGCTTGCAATAGACAATAGCAGACATGAAAACATAAGCTTTCCGGTCGCGACTTCACTCTCGTACTTCAATTCTATGAGATTTACCATGGGAATCAGATAACAATCACTCTGACACATTTATGATATTAGTCCGGCTACTCACGTACCCGCCGCAGGGGCAATATTGGTACAATCTCGGTTGGTCGGCGGTCGGAGCAATTTCAGTTGTTCTCTAAATTGCCCCTGCTTGCCTATACACATCACAATTAAGGAGCCAATTAAGGGTCCAATACCAATATTGCCCCTGCTGCAGGCACGTGAGAAGCCGGTCTTAGTAAGTATAAGGTTGAGGTGTTCATTTAATAATACGTATATTTTGTTTTCTACTACTTTGTATTACAGTTTCTACGTCATAACTTCCCTACATATAATTGTTTTATAGAACCCTTACTCAATATGCAAAACAATGTCGATGCACCATCATTGCAATAAGCGGTAGTAACAAGAAATAATTGGATAATACCTACTAGTTTTCACAAGGTTAAATTCATTGCGGTATTTAACCATGTAATTGTTGTGACATGTGACATAATAATATGTAAAACAATGCCAACAAAGCTTCTATGTAGGTAATCGACACTTAGGTATGCCTTGGGCATTCCTTCTTTTACTCTCCTTTTATCGCTTTTCCTATTAAAAAGACTCCATTACCACTAGTAAAATTATTTTATTTGTAAACAATTAAAATAACACTCCCTCTATGGTATGGTAGAGTCACGTAGAAGATGATTGTCGAAAATGTTTTTACTTTTTAAACTATTTTTACCAATTGTATCGCTAAGCTAAATAGATTCTCTTCTATTTAAGTAGAATCATGTACCTTATAGGATGCAAAGGTCTAGTCTTATTTGTCATTACCATTTATGCCATCTTTACACCAGAGATTTTTTACACTTCAAACAAACTTCGTAACTAAGGGTTTTCCACCGGAGATGTGTGAGGAAGCGTTGAAAGGGATGTGTTTGCACATTTCTGATGGAAAAGCACCACCCTAAGCCAGTAACACTGCCGATAATGTTAAATTTCCTTCTATGTACTTACCTATTAAGTAGGAGAGGTCTTGGTGATGGCGGGTTGGTAAGCGGCGCTTGTGACGTCACGAGGGGTTGCGTAGGCGGCGGCGGCGGCGGTGCGGTGGGAGTGTCCTTGCCTGTTAAATGATAATGTCACTTATTGCTTTATCCACACTCCACAGGCTTTATCATTTCTTATAGGGATGGACAATGAATATGTCTGGTAGATGTTACGTAATAAAGATATCGATAAGAATGAAAACATCGGAAAACGAACTATGTAATATGATTTTCTATACTTACATGTATAGAAAGTCATAATTAGTTTATTTTTCATCTAAATAATTTCTGATTAACCATTAGATCATCGTATACATTTAAGAAAAGAGGAAATAATAAAATAATATATCTAAAAGACATTCCAGTCCGCTCAAAGATGGTTAAATTTACATATCAATAATTATCATATTATTTTGTAAATAATTGCAAAAATTATGACTATTATTATTTATTATTGGAATTCAAATAGTTGTTCTATTATAATTCCTAGTTTTATGCGATGGTATAATGTATTCTATAGTTTTGCAATAAATATTCAAAGAGTAGTAGTACAGGTATAAGGAAAAAATGGAAATCAATTTGTCGATTGATTCACTCAATTATATTTTTTTCATTCGTTTATCTATTAATACCGATAACATTTTTTTCTTTGTAACTAGTATACCTATAATTTAATGACAACATCAATCTCTATTTTTTAATGTACTCAAATTATAGTAATAAAGCTCTACCCGATTACCGAATGTATATTAATCATAGATATTAATATTTACGTGGCATGCAATATAGGGTGAAATAAGAGGAAGAAAGACGTATGGACTACGACCGATACAATACGGTGAATTTTAAGTTGGAAAAGTGGATCAGCTAAATCTTATATATAAAAATGAATCGCAAAATGTGTTGGTAAGCGCATAACTCGATAACGGCTGAACCGATTTCGATAATTCTTTTTTTATTATATTCCTTGAAGTACGAGGATGGTTTTTAAGTAGAGAAAACGTAAATATGTACCATGGGCGAAGCCGGGGCGGACCGCTAGTTAGATATATAAAGAAAAATATTGCACTGGAATAGAGTAAAAAATGGTCAAAGTCATGGCATTGAAAATGTTTTAAAACACAAACAAATTGAAGAAATAAGTGTATAATTACATAACATTAACATCTCAATTCTCAACAGCTGTATATATGCATTACGCATTATTTCTCTTTGAAACCAGGAAGAGACAAACGTATCAACCTTGAAATGTTGCTGGTCGGCCTGGTTTCTTTAGAAACTTAGAATATCTTATTCTTATTCTGAACGTCGTCATTTTGCTCCATTTGGAATATACCCTATGTCAGGCAATGATTAATTACTCGCCCAATAAACATTGGAATTATTTGGACATCCCTCCTGCTCGGTATTCCGAGAAATAGATTACCTAGGTCCTAGGTAATGCCTAGCTTCGGCATTACAGTTGATGGATTATAAAAGACAAAAACTGGTCAATTCAAGACGTACCTTCCTAACCTGGTAATTAATTTTTTTGGTTACCGAAAAAATCATAATCATAATAGTTCACAAAATATGAAGTTCGACCATCTTATATTGTTTTTGTTCGGTTTGATTTTATAAATGGTATAATTATTTTAACAATGTTAATAAAACTCGTCGTGTGGTTTTCCTAATTATTGAAATAAATGTTGTTATATTGAGTTGGGAAAAACACAATGTATGTTTTGAATTTTGTGCCAGGTATAGTTTTATTTGGCGATTTACTGGTTTTAACTGTATGAAAAAGTCGTCGTCGTTGGCCTATTGGTCTATCATATGCGTCTGTGTGATGCTTGAGCAATGTTTTTGGTGTCCATCCAATGCGGGATCGACACAATAAACGATAAAGTCAAGCACCCAATATTACTTTTGAAAGGTTTAATAGACAATAAACGAAACTTTCAAGTACCTAATAATCGACTATTGAGCTTTAAAGTTTAGCTGTTTCCTAGAAAAATGTCATTCTTACCATTATAAGGAATAGAGTTAAACTGTTCGTTCGCAAGAAACACTTCGAAGTATCTCGTGAAATCCCCCGTGGGGTCCCACCGGGAGGACAGCTTGGCCCACTCGTCGGGGAAGTCGCTCTTTAGCCGTTTGATAATCTTCACTGCTGTTTTCTTCTGCCTCTCGGAGCAGCGAACGCATTTCGTTCTTAACGCTTCTGGGAGTAGCCCTGGAATGAGATTAAAATATATTATAGGTACATGTACATTGTACTTAATAAATTAATAATATCAACTTGACTATTTGGGTGCCTTCGTTTCTTGCACAGATAAAGAAAATTACGTCGTATAATCTCTGGTATCTATATCAAATAAACTTAAGTTTTATTTTTAACATGTTCGCTTTCTATAGTATAGAAATCATAATTAACTATACCCATACAGAGTGTGAATATAATTAAAATAATTTTGTATGAAAATTACGAAAAAGTTTAGACGTACGTTTTGTCTCTAGTTGTGCTATTAATAAGAACTAATAGGGATGCGAAGAACGCCACAATAATACATCAAATATTAAAAATGTACGGATTGAAAGTTTTATTCGAACAGTAAACGTTTTATTCGACCAATAAAATTTACAGTTAATAATCATGTACGAAATGGCTTGAGACAAACCAGTAACGCAGGAAAATAGTTAATACAATTTTATGAAACAGCAAACATGAACTAGGTATTTAAATAATAATAAAATAATGCATGAATCATGATAGAAAAACTCGCTATTATGATTAAAATTGCGTAATAAACAGCAGATTTTTTAAATATAGAGCAAAGCAATTACAGGTGTTTATAAATAATTAGTCAGCTTATATCTTTTGATTGACAATTTTTTAAAACATAAAAATATTAAAGCGATATCATCACTGGGAAAGACATCTTACGAATATAAAGATTAAAGACCATCCATAATCCTGCATGCTGCAGAGGTAAGGCCGAAGTAGGCTTGCATTCAAATCGTCTTGGGCGTCGTCGTCGTGTTGCGGCTGATTTACGCGGCCGCAACCAGCCTCTCTAACGAGGGGCGCCGGGCGATGGAGCGGGGATTTAGTCCATCGTCCGGAGAGATATGGTAGCGTGAGACGTGTTCCGCTCACGTCGCCCCATGAGGTTAGAGCTGGTTGGCTCACAATTTGTTTTGGCCTGGCGACGGGCAGCCGCTGACGGGGTCACGGAGGAACTCTACCATACCCGTGGCCCCGTAGTTGATGCGGCTTGACGGAACACAGTGGGGTTTTGGTCGGTAGGATCCGACATAACCCACGGCCCCTTCCCCGGAGGCCGTGGGTATCTATGCAAGATTTCAAACTTAAAAAAAAAAAGGCTTGCATTCAAATGCCGTCGAACTTTTAGATTCTTTACCATTTAAACAAGCGTGTTTCTTAACAATATTTTTCTATACCTTTTGGCCTTTTGCGAACAACAATACATGCTAAATATATGATACTCGGGACCCCTTCTACTGTCAAAATAATAAAAAATAAGCTGCCATCCGTACTTTTACACATAGACGGGGTACCTATACAGCGTGTTGAGGAGGTTAGAAATCTTGGCATCGTTTTTGATGAGAATCTGAGATTTGAGAAGCACATTAGCACTACAGCAGCTAATTGTTTCTATAGAATTAAGGTTTTATATCGCATTAGACAATATATTGAACCCAGCCTCAGACTCAAATTATGTGATAGTCTAGTTCTATCAAAGTTCAATTATATGGATGTGATATATGGACACCGGTTATTAGGTCGTACAAAACGGGTAATCCAGCGAGTGCAGAATGCATGTGCACGGTTCTGCTGGAATGTCCCTGCGAGGGAACACATCACGCCATAATTATCTTAATAATGCGCGATGTCTAAACATGGAGCACCGCAGGCAACTGCACTTTGCGTCCCTTCTCTTTGGCGTTGTCAAGACAGAATCGCCTCGCTATCTGTTTAAAAAACTTATTTGGAGGAGTGAACAAAACACTCAATACAACACCAGGGACGCACACAAACTCCTCGTACCCAAACACCATTCCGCTTGTTTTAAGGGTAGCTTTAAATATAACGCCACTAAATGCTGGAACAATTTGCCACCACCGCTACGGAACCTACGAACACTATATACTTTTAAATCTAAATTTAAAAGTATATTATTAGCTCACCAAATCCAGGTTTAGTGGTAAATTAAACATAACCTGAAAATTGTCCTCAAAATACACTTATTATTTATGTATGTATTTATTAATTATTATTTATATGTATTTAATATTTACCTTGGCCGTTAGTCGCGTCATATCGTCGTATGTTCTATAAGTTTATTATAACTCCTTTATTTATTTATTTTTATATATTTATGTATATAATATGTAGTCATAAGTAACTCCTTTCGTCCCAACTCGAAGCCTTTATTATAAAGGGGGCACTGAAAAACAGCGCTGCCAATGTTCCTGGACGTTGCAGCATATGCTGAGCTGCCTCCTTTTTGTCAGGGTCGTATGACACACCTTAATAAATGTAGTTATCATTATATTTTTTTTTTTGTACGTGTTTTTCATGTTATTGATTTAAGTATTTGCTTCTTTTATTGTAACTATTTCTTATTGCGATGTTTTCTTATTTTACTTGTACGGTTTTATGTTTTATGTCTATGTATGTGTGTGTGTTGTGCTGTCTCTGATAAATAAATGTTTCTTTCTTTTCTTTCTTTCTTTCTTAATTCAATTCATGAATTGATGTGTGAAATAGGTCACTGTCAATTTGCATAATCTGATGAACCATTAATACGATAATTCCTTGATATTACGAATCAATCGAATACTCAATATATGTACGTATTAGAATTTTAATGAGCAAGTAAGAATGTAATCGAACTGGTTTAGATTAACTCCCGTTGAATAGACGAGTCAAATAATTAATTACCTACTGTAAGAATTTCTATTGTAACAACGCAATTATCTTCGTCTACTTCTTATCATAATGTGTCGTTTTGAAAATCAATCGATTATTTATCTTAAATTCTAAAATACATATGTTGTCTATTAACCCTAAGTAAGTAAGGATATGAGTAGAATTAAAGTTGATAAATCACAAATTACCAATAACATTCGTTTTATCCATAGAGTAGCGTTAGGTAATTTAGTTCTGTGCCAGAGTAAAATGGCAGGAAATTGCTAAATTATATTATTTTTAAATAAAAAAAATCCAATTAATTTTTTTCTAAATTGTACGGTCTCTAATATATCATGTAATTTATAAATTATGATATTATCTATGATTATAACTTGTACACTAATTTGATCATTGGTGTTTTTTTATGTAGAGAATATGTTACCGTATTGTGTCAATGACCGATCAATATAAACAGCTAAAAGAAAATCACACGATGTTACAATAACGAGAGATCATAAATCACATCAGAAGTAATGGTTGCAGAAATCTCATTTCTTTAGAAATTATGGAAGGCTGTTGAAACCGTTCGATATGCGATGTGTTTTTATTACTGGAAAATTGAGAACACCTATGCGTAAGGATTTGTAATTTTGCTTATTTACTCAGGCGCGGTCCCAGGGGGGTGGTCACGGGGGCCATGACCCCCCCCAAAATCGTACTCGATAAAATAGAAAAAAATTCTTATACTGTACAAAATATAAAAAAAACTGGCCAAGTGAAAATCGGAGTCACTCGCACAACTAAAGTTCTGTTTAAACCTGTTTGTTCGGCTGTTATTTTTATTGTTTACTTAAATCTACCCTTGAAGCTGTGAAAAAATCAAACTTATAAGCCAACGCAATCTAAAGTTCTTCAATCTAATCTAAGTTAGCCGTTTATGCTGAAAATTTTCGCAAATTTCGATATTCGCAAGGGAAAACTACTTCCCGTTGATACAGACTCTTGAAATTTGGTAAAAAGCAATGTCTTATAGCACATATAAAGAGAAAATTGCTAAAACATACATTTTAGAGTTACAATATAACAAAAAGTAGGTTTTTTCGGAGCCCTCGGTGCGCGATACTGACTCGCACTTGGCCGGTTTTTTTTTGTAAAGTATAAAAAAGTAAAAAAATATAGACATTTTCTTAAGTTTTTGCTTATAACTTCTATTGAATACGATTTATGATGAGAACGATTTGAGGGGGGGGGGGGTGTTGCATACCGTTCCAGTCGCGTGACCCCCCCTAAAATGTCAGGCTGGGACCGCGCCTGTATTTACTTCTGACAGGCTTTCCTATGGAGTTTTTTTTTCATAATTATCAACATCATTTTTTCATTTTTTGTTGAACACTGATGTCTGTTAATAGTTGGTCAATAGTGAATCATTCAATCAATTTTGAGTCAATATGTAATTTTCAATATCACTTTTTTATCAACGAACATTTACCCACCATAAAAAATTAACTTGTCTTGGCTGACTAAAAAATTGTTATAAATAGCTGGAATTCCTATTGTTAATCGTTTTAAAAGGTCATGTTATACTTGTTACATTGAATAAAAATCGTTATTTTTTATAAATTGTAACAACAGCCCGCGGCTTTGTTTGTATATATGTGTTATGTGTATAGGAAATTTCGAAGCTCTTGGACAGATTGTGTGTTGTATTGCAATGTTTTTCAGCAAAGTATAAGCATTTATTATATTCTATAAAGAAGAGGAGGTACTATTAATTCTACTTACCTACTTCGTAATATTAATCATTCAACATAAACATAACCGCGTAAGATCTCTTGGATCAAGGGCATAGACAAAAGTTTTATAGAGCAATTTAAAAACATATAAAACTTTTTTGCGTAAATATAAAAAACAAATGACAACACATTTGCCGTGAGAAAAGAGTTTCCTAACCTCTTCTTACCTGTATTTATTATAACAGAATGATACGCAAAATGTTCACGTTTATAACTTTCTCTTTTATGCGTGTTGTTTGTAAACAAATCACCTTTTATAAAATTTATGTTACGTCAAAGCATTGTTATTCTGTATGAGTAGCAGGGCAACATAATGGTTGATGCGAATGCCATCGAATATTAACAATTTCCTTATTTTTATAAACATTTATGCTATGTGACTGGTATTGTACTGGTATAAATATATAATCAGTGTTTGTTGATTTCTGTAATCTTAAATCCATTTGTATTTTATATCCTTTATGTAACTTGTTTATAAATATTTTATAAGTAATACCTTTGTCATTCGTTATTCCTTGCAGGACAGTAGGTACATTGGGTACTTATATATGGTATCAAAATCGAGATTATGATCCAGGTAGATTATTCGTAATCCAAGTAATTATCAATTTAAAGCTCCGTGTACGATATTTGGTATATAATATATTTTATTAAAATAATAGAGTTCCTACTGCATGAAAGCTACGCTATTTCACCTAATTTATCTACAGAGTGCATACTATGTACATTGATATCCTCCATTCAAACTACAAATTATTTTCTAATTTGTTTATCCCCTCTTATGTGCGATTCTGTTAAATAACATTTTCCCGATTTTCCCAAACTGTGGCAACCGGGAGCCGGTTGGTCAACAGACAGCGAAATTTTGAGATAGACTTTTACTGTAACTCGATTTTCTCCGTATCTAGTACGAATTAAGTTAATTCAAGTTATAAATCTTATTGTAAATTGAATAATCTTTATTCACTTTCAACCATTTCTATATAAATACTCAATCAAAGCTAACATAGAACTTTCAACATAGGGTACTGTGATATTTAGATAAGTTATAGATAAGTTTCGGTATATTATTCGATACATAGAATACCTAGTATGCCTACGTTATATTATCCACGTGTTCAATATAACAATGCAATAGTTCTGAGAATTAAAATGTGTAATACTTTTATCTTACGTACGTATCTATGTACGGTTATTTGACTCATTTTTTCTAGCAAGTCCTTTGTAATTGTCTTTGGCACAGCATACAAATGGCATGAACATCATCTAAATAGAGCTTAGATCATTAAGTAATGGATGGAGCACGCTGGCAAATGTTCTAACTAAACTTTCTGCCGGTTTTGGTGCGGGGAGGGTAACTCACACTTTGAAACACTATCACACATTCACAAAAATAATTTGTGTCTTTACAAACTCAAACTATTACAAAATGGACAGACTAGCATGTTTTTGCACACATACATCGATTACACAGAAAAATCTCTATACATATACGTAATAATACAATCGCTCTAAAGGGATGTAACCATATCGATATTACAAAAATAATAATTTTGTTGAAATTAGAAATAACATTAATATTATATTCATAAAAAATACTACACAGGTCATTTGTAACGTTTTCATCATTATTATATGCATACGAAAAAACAATAAAACGCCATTTTATTTGTATTTGAATATGTATTTATTCAACACATCACATATTATATTCAATAAAATAAATATCGGTCCAGAAATTTTTATTACTTCTGTACCGAGGTGTCCATTCTGATTTTCTCCCACAGCATTCAATCCACCTTAGCCTTAAAGCAGGATTTTTTGTAAATCTGAAATATACGCAATATTCGTACATACATATAAATAAAGTAGCTGCTCCGCGCGGTTTCACCCCCGTGGCTCCACTCCTGTTGGTCGTAGCGTGATGATATATACCTTCCTCGATAAATGGGCTATCTAACACCGAAAGAATTTTTCAAATCGGACCAGTAGTTCCCGAGAATAGCGCGTTCAAACAAACAAACAAACAAACAAACTCTTCAGCTCTATAATATTAGTATAGAATACATAATAGAATAATTACAAGATTAACATTACAAAAAAAAACGGCTAAATGTGAGTCGGACTCGCGCACGAAGGGTTCCGTACCATTAAAATGTTCTGCCAGTTAAAAGTAACCGAGCGTAAATTTTAATAAATATATACAAGACTTACAAAATTAACATTATACTCCTTTTTATGCAGTTGTGTAAAATTTTAATATAATAAAGATTAATTCTCATCTCATTTCAAATTATACTTAGAAAAATATTTTTTTATCGACGTTCAAGTTAAAAGCAGTCCGTCACTAAGAAAGTCGTAAAAATTAACGACCTTTTAAGCGACGAGTTTTTAAATTCAACTCTATCACTAAGTTCATAAAGATTAAATTTGAATTTCTCTTCAAGATAGTCTCGCTACATCACTTTATAGTCTCGTGGGGAGTGCGGTTCAATATCGCGTTCTAAATTCAACTTTATCGCTTAGTTCATAAAGATTAAATTTGTATATTTTCTCTTCAAGATAGTCTCGCTACATCACTTTATAGTCTCGTGGGGAGTGCGGTTCATTATCTCGTTCTAAATTCAACTTTATCGCTTAGTTCATAAAGATTAAATTTGTATATTTTCTTTCCATGATAGTCTCGTGAGGCCGCATCAATGATCGAGTACACACATGACTCGATTATTTGTCTTGATCATATCGCTAAACGATACATCGACGATTATTAGAAATTGCATTTAATTAGAAATGTACGTTAAAAAAAAAAATATACACAAATGAAAGGTTATTCCATCTTTTTTAATATTCGACATGTTTGAATTGCTTCTGCAAGACTTGACAGTGCAAAACGGCATTTTTAGCGGAGCACTCGCAGACGTCCTTTCGATGTTTTACGAATACGCAGAGTGTTCGTAATCGATTACGCAAGTAGTTTTTATGAAAGCATAAGATTTTTCGATTCGAATAATCTTATACCTCGGCAAAAGGGGAAACGCCTGCGTGTGTTATCCATTACTTAATGATCTAAGAAATAGAGTCATTAGATTTATCTTGTACTATAGCGGTACATCTTTATATGTATATCTTTGTATATATAATAATGAGGCTCATCACGACTTGCACAAGATAATGTAAAAAAAAACTTCTGACTTTATTTCCAACATATTATGTAGAGCAATATGCTCTATATTATATATTCTTACTACTTACTTACTCTAATGCTTATCATGCCTACGTTTCCTCTGTACTTTCGTATGGAATCATTCTTTGGGGACAATCTTGTGATGTGCGGAAGGTATTTGTCTCACAAAAAAAATGTATCAGAGCTCTGTGCGGTTTGAACCAAAGAGACAGTTGTAGACCTCTGTTTAGTAAATTACGGATCCTTACTTTAACTTGCATGTACATAAGAGAAGTATGTTTATTTGTAAAATATCACCCGGAATACTTTAAGAAGAAAGGAGATGTAAATTCGCATATGTTGACAAGATACCAAAACAAATTACATTTCCCAACGTGTAGAATTAACAAAGCTAAAAACAGTGTAATATTTATGGCTATTAAAATATATAATAAAATACCGGACAATTTCAAGGAACTACCAGTAAATTTTTTCAAAAATAAACTGACGAACTGGTTGATGATGAAACAATTTTATGACATTGAAGAATTTATGACTTTTAAGTAGTGTAGGTAAACTGAATTGTGTGTGATAAGTGTGTGATATAATCGTGTTAATCGTAGTGCGTTCGCGTAATTGTGGAAATTGAATTGTGTGTACATTTAAATAATTAGACTAATCAACTTTCTTTTTCAATATTTGCACACCCAATCAATGGGTAGAATGTATTAGCCACATAATATTGTAATTAAAAACATCTATAATTTGTAACTACATTCTTGCAAATAAATATAATTTGAATTTGAATTTGAATTTGAATTTCTCTTTAATGTATATTATTCTGTAGGTACTTCCAATATTCAAACCGAAAGTTGCTTTGTTTAATGCCTAAAATCTTGCCCGTTCTTAATTACACATATATGTGTTTAAGAAAAAAAAAAAATGTAACAGCCATCTTGTAAAAAATAATTGACTACACACTAGATTATTAAATGCTTTACCGGCATTTATTAGACCAAACCTAACGTCATATTTTATTTTTCTTCTGGCTGAGGACTACGGAAGACCCTTTGGCTGTTCAAGAACTGTCATATTTTTTGCCGGTTAACTTATGGATCTTTAATATGTATTTATATTCAGGATGTAATTTATAATTCAAATTACAATAATTTAACAAAAAAACATGTATGACGGATGCGCTTTTTTATGAAATATGCAAAATTATTCAAATGTAAATAGGTCATCAATAACTCCCAATTATAGTGTACATATTTTATTGTTATGTTTGTGAATTATGACAAAAATTATTAAAATAATACAAAAACCATTTTTATAGGTCGATTTATGATAATAATATGGATTAGTTCTTAATAATTTTCAGTCATCCACTGTTTGATTTTCATGCACAATAGTTGAGGCCTGAAATATTATTTCAAATTCAAATTCAAATTCAAATTCATTTATTAATTGCTTGAACACGCACACACTTTCATTCTACCTACATGAGAGTGCAAGAGCGGTGCAATTACACGGAAGAAAAATTTTCTTATTTCGTACTCGACCTACTGGTACGTAAAGGAAAATTTAAAAGTAGTACTCAATATTATTTCATAGTTCATACTATAGTTATAATTGCATAATTGATAGAGATGTACCATCCTGAAAATAATTTTAGCGGCACCCATGTTCTATCACCTATGTACGTTCCGATTACCTATTATGTACCTACCTGTTTATTATTTGTATTCTTTATTATTACTGTAACATTTGTAATTTGTATATTGTATTATATTAATAACGTGGATGTATTAAAAGAGTAATTAACTGCAAAACAGATCCTATATTTTTTTTAGTGCAGTTTTTCAAATAAGTTAAATAAATAATTTATAAACTGGTATTCATAAAGAATACGGATTTTGATAATGACGTATCTTAATAAACAATAAACGTATTTTATAATCCGAGAAAATTCCAGAAGCAAAATATTCCACAATTTAATATTTATGTTCGTGTTTTGATCATCCGAAATGCTAAGAATACTTATTTACAGACACAAAACTGATAAAAAATATAACGTAATACACATCTCGGTTGTAACTAAAAAATAAAAAAACACAGTTTTTTTAGCTTATTATAATACGATTATTATTGTTTTATGAGTCTTTTTATAATGAATACAAGCATTTCCTTCAAAAGAGACGTTTATATTTATTTAGTGAGACAAAATAATGTATACACAATATGTATACATTATTTACATATATAATATGTGTATACATATATAATATGTGTATACATATATAATAATAAATACACAATTTGTTTTATATTAATTACTATTGAAGCAATAAATAGAAGCTGCTTTGTCACGAATAAAGCATATATGGGCTCTTTCAATTTATGCGTTTCGTATCGGACCGCTAAGTGCCGAAGCGGTGTGTTTGTCGTACGGCGCACGGCCGGTCGTTTGTTTTCATACAAAATGCACGGTGCGGTAACAGCGCGGCGCGGTCCGTACCGCGAACGCTCGACAGCAGGACGGCAACGTCGCAAATCCCATAGGGACGTCGGAAATGCAATAAAGTATCGATAGATGTATATATCTGAAATTATATAATTTTATTTTTTTTAATTCTGAAATTATATATTTTGAAAATATCAATATCGATATTGATATTTTAAATTTTTATTAAAAAATATCGATATATCGGTATGATTTGACATTCGTGCTCTAAAAATAATTCAATCATCTTACATTTCTACGGGTACTCAAGTACAGAAATACGCGCGTTTTGAGTTTATAATATATAAGTCAGTCGTGGTAATAATACGATGTTTTTCAACAAGAGCACTAACAGTAATGTTTCTTCGTCAGAGTCCATGGCTTAACTGGTGTCAAATAAATTTAAAACAGCACTAGCATACAAACGCACGGCCGCGGCAGTCAGATACGCTTTCAATTTAAGCGTTTGGTAACGGACTGCTCCCGTACTGCAACGGCACGGCAGCGGGTTATAACTAGCGGCACGGAAAACGCGCGGCAGCTGCAGCGGTCCGATACGAAACGCATTAATTGATAGAGCCCTACACCGTAAACGCTACGCTACGTACACCGCTGAACGCGGATGTCATATTGAAGATATTGATAACCTGCTCATCACATATTTACTTACAAAAGGTTGCTGGCTACTATTTATAATATTATGTGTTTATACAGGGTGTCCCACTGTTGGTATACTAAGCTCAAAGGAGGTTATAGTTTTGCATACGCTGAGTATACGTAAAAAATACTTATAAAATTCCAGACGCAGTTTTTTTTCAAATAGATGAATTCTGAAAACTCTATGTGTATACCCATAACAAGCAACCCGCCCAGCTTTGCTACCAGCAGGTGACCTATCGTTTAAGACTATGTTTTCATAGACAATATGCTCACATTAGCGAAGCGGTATATATGCCGGCTGCGCGAAGCTAGAGAAGAAAACATGGATTTTCAGGAAAAGCTTAGCAAAATTTTTTTGATGTAATTTTGTTGTTTATGTATTTTTTACGTGATCAGTGTATGCAAAACTACAAGTCCCTTCGCGCTTAGTATACCAATAGTGGGACACCCTGTATAAACGTTTTTTCATTTTCAATCGTTATTCTATATATACAAATGTAGTACATACATAATTATTATATATAATATCTTTGCTGTGGTGTTAAATGTTAGTGATCAAAAGTTTTATGCATCGTGTATATCTGAATTGGTGTCAGCAGACGAAGACATCTTTATTATGTATCAGATTTTTTTAGTAATATAAAAGCTTGAGCTTACAGTTTATTAGTTATCCAGTACCAGACTGCCCGGAATTTTTAAATCAATAAGTAGGTACCTAAATCCCTAATGGCTAAATATCAACACACTTAGTGTTCCAAGGTTGCATTGAAGGTCAAAGCAAAACCTGTACAAAGTCATTGAACTTACCGTTACATAGGTAATGTAGATCTAAGCATTTACACAAACGTACCACAAACACGGCACAATGAATGGCTTCCTTCATGACAGTTAATGACCTAGTTTGACCTTTTATGTCCATCAGAATGTCAAATTCGTCACACCAAATTAGGCGTAGAATCATTTTATGTCTTAACGGTATTGTATCGATATGTTTTGTATCGGTAACGAGACTTCGATTGTCATAGCGATAAGTTAGAGGATTTAAAACGATTGTGGAAGTTCATAAACTTCCAGCTGTTACTCACACATTTACATTTATAATTCTAACCAAAGACCCATATGTTAACCTAGGTTTGGCATGAATTTGTTATTTTTCTTCTTTACAGTTTTAATTCACGAATAGTGGAGTAACAGCCTCATGCATCTACCAGGTTTTTCGATATTTAGACAAGCTAATCTTATATTCCTTCGATTTTTGAAGTGACTATACTATTATTATTTACTTTACATATAAACAATTTTGAGTAACCTATATATATTTTATCATATCATTAACTAGAAGAAGCAATCCAGATGCAAGAAGCCCAAATTTTATAATCATGAGAAACTAACTTTATTTATCCAATTTAAGCATTCTTCTCACAAAGCCTGCTTGGATTAAACTATTTCGCGTTATAAATATGTAAGATAAATATTAACTTGCAATCAAAATAACTTAACTCATCTCTTAGACTCATCTTATGAGCTTCCGTGAGAATGGTTCCAAATAAAGATAAAATCTTTTTTTCAACTTACGTCACTTGCAAACGTACTAAGCCATGGTAATGCTGGTTTACGTACCTACTTCAACAACTAAGTATTGGGATCCGAATGATCTAGGAAACACAAAATGAGACTTAGTTCGAGAATAATTATTTTTTCTGATCGGAAAAATATAATATTATTAAAATATCAAGTGAGATAATTTAAATATAATAAAACAATAAAATAGCTGAAAAATAACACCTAATGTACTTTGTGGAATCATTGACAAACATTTTAAATGCATAGATAACAAAGAATTCTTATTGTGAAAGTTTTAGGGAAGATTCCATTGTTAGTATATTACAGAAAGATCTTTAAAATAAATTGCAAATTGATATATACCTACATAATGTGTGCTCTACTATTACAGACTACGGTATTGCAATTTGATAATGATCAGCTTAGACTTGTGTGAAATAATATACAATTATTGCTCAATATGTCTACAAGAAATGGTCCATTGGAATCTAAAAATAAAAATGATGTAACCGGTAATTTATATTCATCACATAAATTACTGAATTCCTTTGGGATGATTATAATTATTATATTTTGTTCAATTTTAATCTATAAAATAAACTTTTGTTCAGTGTTTTAAATCTTATTGCAATCTTTTATTAGGCAATCATTTATTAAGGCATGTTTTAAAATAAACAAACAACTCTACAAAAAATATTATTGATATTTATTATCTACATAATTACGTGAAGGCGGCCATCAAAAACACGTTTTAGCGATTTTAGGTAATGGTTGCCAAAATTTAAAATCTAGACATAGCTTTTTTGAATGCTAACACTAAAATGGCACAGTGTTGCAACCATTTATTGTTTTTATTATTCAATATTCAATTCTCTTTTACTACTTTGGCCATAGTTTATTTATTTATTTATAATTCTTTATTGAACAAAATATGAGAAAACAATACTATGCAAAAAGAAGTAGAAATACAAAAGCATAATTTGCCCAAAAGGCGGCCTTATTACTAAACAGCAATCTCTACCAGGCAACCTGGCGGGAGAGGAAATGCAAGAAGATTATGTTATGGGATAGTGCAAAAATACAAAGTAAAGTTTATAAGGTCAAGTGACACAATAATTATTGTTTCTTTATCTACCTACTACTTATAAGATGTTGATGTTTGATAAGCGATTAAAAGGAGATTATAATATTCGGATACAAAAAGAATGACAAATTTCACTTATGGCAACTCTCCCGTACCAAATTTTCCCGGGCTTTATTACTTAATTATTTAACTACTAACATAATGAGATAATGAGATATACATAACCTAGGCAGAGAACTGTTTCCTTGGAATAACGTGCGTGACCGTTATTACTAACAAGCTCTCGTCTTATAGGACCATTCCCTATAGATATGCTGATTATTAATTAATCTGGCAAGACATAAAACTTGTATGGTCGTAGAAAAATCGAACAATAATAGATATTTTATGTTTTCTCTCACGAGGCCCCTGTATAGTGTTTAATGAAAAATTACTTGTCACTTAATACAAGGACAGAATAATAACAAAAACTATTTAAATACCAGCCAACAATAAAACATTATTACCTTAATTTGTCTTAAGTAGGTCAAATAATATTCTTAATATGTTTCATTATGCAAAATTAAATATTTTCAAATTTGTGCCCACACCCTCTCTCGCAAAAGTCAAGGTCAATTCATCAAAATAAAAATAACAACAAAGATATCGCATAATTAAAACTTCTTTTGAATCTTTTGCTATCCAATCGATAGATGAGCCGTGGCCCGTGATGTCTCGCATTGTGCAATAGTGCAGTCGGAAAGGTTAAGAATCGATTAGCGTTATTATCGATTCAGGATTGATCGATTGAAATTCGTGCTTTGAATATCGATATGTCCTTGCCCGATCCGTGTCATGAGCTGTCTAGTCGGAATGCGATCACAAAGTAATAAAACACTGCGGAGTGAGAATTTTACGATTTCTTATTAACTTTCACTTATCGTAATGGTGTGATTATAGAAATGGTACTTAACTTGAAAGTTTTTTTTTTTTTTTTTGTAAAAAAAGAATTGGTAATAACATACCTTGAAGTGTCTAGAAACAACTCTTTTAGAATACCGTTCATATTATGTATTAAAATTAATCATCATAAAAATATTCCGTACCTTGAAATTACTCATTGTTTTATTATTCCTATACTTACTCGAAATTTTTATTTAAATGATAATTTTAATTATGATACTAAAATGTAAGAAAGATAAAAAAGTAAGCTCTATGGTAAGTATGTATTCAGTCTCTACTCTCTATATGGTTTCTACACTACACTTAATAGGTAAGTACATGTACATCTTATATTACAATAACTAAACCACACACATAGACTATATACTTAATACTACACATTTGACAACTAGCTGTGCTCCTCGGTTTTATCCGCAGTGCTCCGCTTCTGTTGGTCTTAGCGAGATGATATAAAGCTAGACTTCCTCGATAAATGGGCTATCTAACACCGAAAGAATTATTCAAATCGGACCAGAAGTTCCTGAGATTAGGGCGTTCAAACAAATTCTTCAGCTTTATAATATTAGTATAGATTCTCACAGTATCAGTCTGTATTCTTCCATATCAATTAGTTTTCCATAACAATAAAGATATATTAATATATTAAAAAAAAAACATCCATTTGCGTCAATCCACGCTGTTATCGTATATTATTAACTATTAGTGGATAACACCTCGTCTTGTTCAGCCGGTTTAAATTGACTGGCAATAAATAATACACGTATATAGTATTATTTTTGAATTATATCACAGTTCAGTCATAAATAAGGTGTTTTTTTTTTGACCAATGAACTATTATGTCTGGATTGAATTGGGATCAGAATTATGATGAAATCTTTTGTCTGTTTGGGCTGTAACGGGATTATAACTACATATATAATTTATTACCTAGTCCAAAATAATCCAGGGCAATTTTCCCCGAGGGGAAATGCGTCTCCCAATTGAAATAAATTTTGTTCATCGGTTACTGTTCTGTTGCCACCATGTAATTCTCATTTAAGTACATAATATAACGTTACTGTAAATGGAAACAAAAAGTACAAAGTTTTACGTTTGTTATAACCAGATATCGATATTTTATAATGTAGGACAGAAGGACAAATGTTATACAATGCAGGTATAGTACGACATAAAAGAGATGAAATTAATTATTTTGGAACTAATTCGTTTTTCATTACCTGGCAACCCTGAATTGGCAATGTAGCTGTCAAGTTGAAAAAAATTTGTTGTTTTTTTCGTGAAGTGGAGAATTATTGAGATAAAATTGTTATTTAGAACAAGAAATTTAAATAAAAAAGGAGACATCATGAAAAAGGTTAAACGTAGCGGTGTCCGTGATGTGGTGTATAAAGTTTTTATTCGGTGTTTGTCCGAATTTCAAGCTGGAAATTTATTGACTGATTTGGAAAACGTTTACAAACGTACAGCAGAATATACCGGTGAGATTCCATTTATTTTTGCTCAGTACTACGTAAAATAGAATATTCCATTAGTGACGAGTGTTTAATGTATGTATGTATGGCGATTATTACGTTTTCGCAATTTAATTTGAGGTTATTTGTATGTAAACAAAAACTAGTTTTTATAGTGCGACCAGCACAATTTGAGTCAAGAAGTTATATCCAAATCCAATCCAACCAGCCTCAAATAAAGTACCTAGTTTAGATTTTACTACATAGTATAGTGATAACTGTTTTCATACAGCTATCTATCTATTAATCAATCAAACCATAAGAAAAAAAATCATATTTACTGTATCATATTTACAGATACTGAAGATGCCCCGTACCCTCTTGCCAGTACTTCGAAACAGAGTGATGATCAGTCCTTTGAAGGAGTAGAATATTTAGATTTTGATGAATTATATTAATGTACAAAATTTATCTACAAAAAAAATAAAAATATGTGGTTTTCAAATCGCCTTGTTTTTTTCTACCCGACGGACCCAGAAAGAGGGTAATGTGTTTGAGCTGCATGTATGCTTGTTTGTTTGTATGTTTGATTCTATGTGCGCCTCTGCAGTCTAAGCACTTGACCGATTTTTTAAAATAACTAATTCCAAATACATTTAAGTAAAATTTGACCTAGGTAGGTCAATTAAAATACTTATGTATTTTTGTCTTAAATTTACACTATTGCTACAATGAAACAATTATAACGGTTTAAATCGCGGTATTTATTTTATATTATATATATAGATTTTTGGATTTTTATTCTATAGTATCAAGATCGCTTGCGTCGCAGTATCAGTGTTGCTATATGAGCGACGGTGGCGCCCTCATTTATTTTCATCTCTTTTGTGTCGCACTGTATTCTCTATTTTGTCGATGCTCTCAAAACCACAAATAACTTGACGACGATATTCAGTTCACCACAGAACATTTCATTTTATATTGTGTCTTCTAACCTCATTCTAAGAATAATTTAATATTATGATCCATTATGTGCTCGTTCGAACTATAATTCATCCTCGTTTTATGTAATCGAATTAATGTTAATTAATATAATTTTAAGGTGTGCTACAAGTATTTTTTTAAACAGGCCTTTTATCATAAATAAATATTCTACAAATATACATTTATTCTATTCATTGGAGGTTCGTGCTTTCAGGACATTTAAGCGTACTCCATCTGTTTTTTTTTAAATATAACTAATAGCCTTATAAATCATTTTAAATGAAAGAAAATGAATATTGAGGATTTATTTAAACAATTACACTAGTCGTTTATTATGATGTAAAATTATTACAAATGCGTGTATTTATAGTCAGTTATATCGTGAATTGTTTGTTTTTAAATTATAGAGTTGTAGGTAATTGGTGATTATCCAACACAAACTTTTTGTTGCATTGTTGGCGTATTATGTTTTGCGGTCAGAATATCTCATTCATCGTATTTTATCTTCACTTTCCTTAATCTATGTTATATAACTCTTATATTTAGGTATGTATATTTGAATGATCACTTTCCCTCTCTGAAACGTCACGGTTGACATAACATTTAGTTTTTTTTGTTATCTGTGATTTAATTTTGCGACAGATACATAATCGTTTGCGCTGTTTTAATTAGCTGTTCCAAGATATCTTGTTTACAACTTAGACTCCGGGAGTTTCACAATATTTTTGTAGGATAAATTCTTTTACACAATATACATATACTGTAGTAAACTAAAATATCAACATTGACCACTAAATATATAACGGGTTCTGTAGAAGCATTCACTTTCACAAGACTTTGCAATGCAAACAAGTGGACTGGAACCATACGGGTCACTTGACATATGGATGCTATGTGAAAATCACATTTTGTACATTTGCGTTAAAGTAATTAATAATAATGACCCACATAATAATGACAATGGTTCCAAAGGAACTTCTTATTTTCTGTCCTTTAGTCGTAAATCTGATATTTCCTAACTAAATATTTAGTAATCTGTGGTACCTAGTAGGTATCTATAAATATTGTATTTATATATATTATCTGTGGCACTAGTACTACTAACATTTTATGATTGTACTATTATTCCTAATCTGTGTTTTATGAACAGGGGATCGACTACTCTATTTTTTTTTGTATCTATTATATCAAAACTTTATAAATACCATGAAAATTCCAAGTTCAATTACTTGGGATTTTCCAGTTAATATTTATATATTTTTAAATCGTACATACATAATAAATAATAATGTCCATATCTGTTTCCATATTTCCATATTTCCATATTACCAACTTTGAGCAAAGTCTTCGAGAAACTAATTTTAAACCAATTAAATAGTCATTTTGCAACAAATGGTTTACTGCACGCCAAACAGTATGGTTTCACAAAGGGGCGCTCTACAACTGATGCCGGAGTAGCTCTTTTGTCACATATATACAAAGCATGGGAAAATTCAAAGAATGCTTTGGGGATATTCTGCGACCTTTCTAAGGCTTTCGACTGTGTAGAACATTCCACTCTATTACGGAAACTAAATTTTTATGGTATCAAAGGTTTAGCTCAGGATCTCATAGCTTCATATCTTCAGAACAGGGTACAAACCGTTGTCGTTAATGGAGAGAAATCTCGCGGTGCGCCGATTAACATAGGTGTTCCGCAGGGATCTATCTTAGGACCGTTTTTGTTCTTAGTGTATATTAATGACCTACCTTATTATTTGCAGGATATGTGTGAAATAGTACTGTTTGCAGATGACACCTCATTAATTTTTAATGTGGATAGACATGACACAAATGTTGACGAAGTAAACTCTGCTCTTTTACGCATATCCAATTGGTTCAATGCTAATAATTTACTATTAAATACAAAAAAAACAAATTGTGTAGAATTTATCCTCCCAAATGTAAAAAAGGTGAAAAGGAATATTATTTTAAACGGGGAGGTATTATACCCTGTGGAATCGACTGTTTTTCTTGGTTTGACATTAGATGAGAAGCTTCAATGGGGGGCCCATGTTACCACCACCGCTGCTAAGCTCAGCTCAGCTGCATATGCAGTTAGAAGAATAAGGCATCTCACCGGCTAGATTGGTTTACTTTAGCTACTTTCATAGCATAATGTCCTATGGAATTCTGCTATGGGGCAGGGCTGCAGATATAGAAACTATATTTATATTACAGAAAAGAGCCATACGCTCTGTATATAATTTGCGTGCTCGAGACTCACTAAGAGATCTCTTTAATAATACTGGTATCCTTACTGTACCGTCGCAGTATATATTTAATAATATTTTATATGTACATAATAACGCTTACTTACACACAAAAGTAGGAGATAGACATTGTTATGACACAAGAAACAGAAATAAAATTGAAATGCCATTATTCCGGCTAGCTAAAGTTAAAAATTCATTTATGGGCCAAGGTATACGCTTTTACAACAGAATTCCTCATAATATTAAAGAGTTAAGTAGTTCTAAATTTAAATCTTATATAAAAAATGTACTTGTCAAGAGAGCCTATTACAGTATTAAGGAATATATGGAAGATAAAAACCCATGGAGGGTTGTCGCGTAAAAACCACAGGACAGTTCTTTGGCATATTATGATAATATAATATTATGATATTATTACATATGTAATTTGTAAAATTGTAAATCTGACATGATTAAAAAGAGCAACTATGGAGTTTCTTGCCGATTCTTCTCCGTAGATACTGCTTTCCGAATCGGTGGTAAATGTTAAAATATGTACTTAATGACGTTTCAAAAGTGCTTCTAGAAGAAGTCTAATTGAATAAATAAATGTTTGAGTTTGAGTTTGAGTTTGTAACAAAATTGTTATATGGACGCCGAAAAAACTCTTCAATATATGTACTATAATATATAATATCAAGGCTGACGAATCAAGACACAATAAGAGCTAATATATTTTTTCCTTGATGAAGAATGACCATCGTGGAATAGAATCACTGTATTCATTCTAATTTGTAGTTAATTGATGACATTGTCACGCTTTAAAGAGGTACAAGTTCATTATTCTTTTGTTTTTTTGTTCATAATATCACTTGCGTTGATTGTTCAATGTCATAATTTAATTGTTCTAGATTTTCTAGAACATATTGTATAGGAAGTTGTTTTGACAGTTAGATCCAGATATATAATATATCTTTTAACAAAAATATTTCATACACTCGCCAGGTGGTAAGGTTCGAACTTTCAATTGTAATGTAAGTAACAATTATTCGTCTAGACTCTAGAGCTATGCAAGATAGATTACAATGATGCATGAACTAAAAGACCACATTACCAAGTGAATTTTATAAATGGAAGTTCAATATGAAGACAAGTAGTAGATATATAACTTATGGGTAGGTAATATTATGATGATTTAATAAGTACTAATATAATAATAAGATTTTTTAATAGGTACTAAATGGTACTTAATAATTTTAGAGCGTTACTCGCTCTACCGAATGTATTTTTAACGAATAAAATTGTTTATTTTTTTATTGCATTTAAAAAAAATATTTCATAATATGAAAATCACGGAATGAAACCATACCAGACATTTGAGACATTCAAAAGCTTTTTTTCAATCGAATTACTGGATCACTGGACGACAATAATGTAGAATTGTAGAGTGCTCGGAGAATATTATCAGAGATTCTTTTACTTTATTGTTATTTTTTTACGGTCTTTAAAATAATCTGTAGAAATTAATATTTCAATATAAAACAATAAATAATTATTTGTAGACAATAAATCGCATTATCTTCAGTGACAGCAGAACATTTCCTCTAACCTTCATAGCCTTATAGGGAATGGTGGAAGGTTCTGCCTTATATTATGTTATTGATGATACTTACAACCAATAAGAAGTTAATAGCATTTATGTAACAAAAAGTAAGCAGTATACCTGCTTACTTTTAAAGATATAAAAGTTTTTCGACGTGAGGTTCGATTCCTGTGACCATATGAAACATATTTTAGTTACAGAGTACAGACAAAATAAATAAAATAGGTTGTTTATTTATAATACAGACGCATTCGAAAAATATCTCTCCATAAACACAGGGAATTGAAAAATAAAATCTAACACAAGCTTTAGCGTGGAGTTGCCATATAAGTTAAATTTGTTGAAGTATTATTGAAACTTGTTTATCGTTACGGCTCTACATTTTATAGACCTAAAGAATTTTTAAAAGATTTTTAATTGTGTTTCATATCATCATGCGGAAATTATCTTCACAATTATTATTGAGTCCTGCAATTGGATATGTTAAAAAATAACAAAAAAGCAGTCAAGTTATCCATATATTTTGGAATGCTCTTGAAAAATAATTAAAAATTAATTGCAGTAGCCGCAATTATCAAACTGAGATATATGTATCGTAAACAACAACCTCGACCTTGAGTTACTTCATATTACTTTGGTTAAAAACTTGTTTGAACATACATAAGAAAATATATAAAAAATATAATCTCATTTTTTGCATCATATAAATCGTAAAATATAACAGAATATTTTTTTGTTTAAATGTATCATATTATACTTATATATAATGGTTGTGGGAACTTACTTCTCAAAGCTTTTCCTTCTGGCGTACATCTCAGTCCATTAATTAAACAGTCCACATAATTTCTCACTAGTCTCTTATTATTAAAAATTGCATCTACATCTAAATAATCATAACGCTCGTCATATTTGGGCATATTTTTCATAGCCTCTAAATCTTGTCCTGACACTGCGTTCCACGCACTGGCACATAAGCACAAAAAAATTAAAAATAACATTTTGAAAAAAAAAAAAAAGTTTGTGACTAAGGTTTGAAAATTAAATTCGCGGTTTCCCGCGCAATTGCTGTTCGCAACATTCGAGCGCTCGCGCCAAGAAATAGTATCGTTGTGGTGCGCGTGCAGCACATTTGATAGTATTAAACCGTGTGAGCGCCTCGCTGCGACAAGATCTATCAAGGGCACAAGGAGTAGCTCTCAGTGAAGGGTTGCTTCTGATCCTTTCGATTTACAAAGCGCTTGTATACCTCGAAAATAAACTAAAAAGTAGGTTAAGTCAAACATTGAACGTATAACCATATAAGTACAAGTTCAATGTAAAATGCCAAATAACAATAAAAAAACAATTTTTAAATAGGTACACAATTATTAATTTTCGTAAAATTTCGATCTTACCTGAATTATATAATATTATGAAGACGTTACAAACCAGCTATCATCAAAAAAATTGAGAAATGCAAAACATCTATCATTATGCCAGATTATGCCATTGCTAAAGTTTTCGCAAACTTTCGATTTTCCGTTTAAATGATCATACATCATTTGGTCCGTCTCTAGATGACAAAATAATTATACCTACGAGGCATATGCTATTAAGTCTAGGAAGTTGTATTGTACTAGATCAGCCATTCGGAACAACAATCAGCTTAGTACCTATCTTTTGCATTAGATTGCAACAGCAACACAGTACGTTCAATGTACTAGTAATTGCTATTTTTAATGTATTCATTGAGATATACATATTATGGAGACGACACCGCCTACATCACTTATGTTCCGCTCAACATACGCCATATGGCGTAACTGCACTCTCATTTTTTATTTGTTTTAAAGTGAAACGCATCAAATATGCCTTCGTGTGTGTTACGATATTGCACAAATAATACAAATAATACGGAAAAGTGCAAAGGAATAACTTTTATCGATAAGTACCTACCTAACTAGATAATAAAGGGCATTGAAACTTTCTGGCATATCAACCCGGCCGCCATTTTGATTTTTTTTCAAAATCGCGGCGCACGATTAAAGTTGTATGCATGGATAGAGGATACATAGACAAACAAAAAATGTCTAATATCATAGTACCCTAAAGCGTCACATTACCGAGATATTTGGAGGTAAATATTCACTTATGAGTACAACGACAAACACTAAAAATTGACTTATTACGTGTCTATATGCATAATATTATCTCCAAATAATCACTCCCAGGTAGATTATTATTAATTAACAGTTTATTGGAAGAAAGTAGGTACATTCATTACATAAAAACATACATACATTACATAAAAATGTAAGTAATGTAATGAATACCTAATTTCTTCCTGTAATAATAATAATCTACCTGGGAGTGATTATTTGGAGATAATATTATGCATATAGACACGTAATAAGTCTATTTTTAGTGTTTGTCGTTGTACTCATAAGTGAATATTTACCTCCAAATATCTCGGTAATGTGACGCTTTAGGGTACTATGTTATGAGACATTTTTTGTTCGTCTATGTGTCCTCTATCCATACATACCACTTTAATCGTGCGCCGCGATTTAAAAAAAAAATCAAAATGGCGGCAGGTCGATATGCCAGCGTCCATACAAAAAGTTTCAAACCCCTTTAAAACTTAGTTAGAGCAAAAAAATGGCGCACAAATTTTGTTCGTGGTGTCTCCTCCATACGTAGTAATATTACCTCAATGAATGTAATGAGTTTTTTTTTACTTGTCCCTTATGAGAACCAGATAAACTCGTCCATTGCTTTAACATTATAAATATTATGTGAAGTATTTTTTATTTTGTTTGTATAATTTACGCATGCATTAGTTTTAAATGCGTTGGCTGCATTTTTTATTTTAGTTTGAAGCTTTTTATTAAAAGAGGACGTTATCATAAATGGATATCCTCTTAATAATATTAAGAGGATATCTATATAATAAAAAATACAAGGCTTAGAGGATTTAGTAGCCTTTATGATAATAATAATTACCATTCAGAATATTTATAATTCTATATTTTTTGTATAAAACAATCCGTGAAAACGAGGAAATAATTACGATAATGTATTCGTGATTGTTTGAGCACACATATTGAAGTTTTCATGGATTTATTATTTAAATTAATTATAATTGTTTCTTAAAATAAATTAGTTATATGTATTCTCATAGAAAAACTCTTCATAGCTTTTTATAGTCTGTCAGCTTAATACAAATCAGTTTTTACAAAATATATAATGATAAATTTAAAATAATAATTAACAGCATCATAAGGTTTTACTAAGTGAAAAACAACGGTATTTTCAGTAACGAATCCTAAAAAAATATTAAACGTACAAAATTAACACACTAACCTACTTTGTTCTGTATATATATTTGTTAAATTAAAATTAAGTACCTCAGTTTTATTATTTGTTATTTACACAGTTTCGGAGTTTCTTAAAATAACGGTATCTATAAGAGGGGTTATTTCAATCTATAAAGCTGAAGAGTTTGTGTTTGAACGAGCTAAGCTCCGAAATATTTTTTCAAATCGGACCAGTAGTTGGTCCGATCAGGGCTACCTAGCCCATTTACCGAAGAAAGCTCTACTAACAGGAGCGAAACACTGCGGGTAAAACCGCGGGGCACAGCTAGTTCTATATCAAAGAAAGAATAATTTAGTGATTCACCGAGTTTGTATACAATAATATTTACTTTTATTTAGCATATGTACGATAATATGAGCTGGATGTTTAGAAAATCTACTATTATCTGTATATTTGTTTAAATACTTGACATTACCGTGTATAACCTTCTGACCTAGTGACTATATAATATACATAAATATGATTTACTGTTATCTATTCTATTGAAATAAACGTATGTTTGTTAAACTGAACTGATAGTGTTGATTCATTTGAATTTATTTAAATAGTATAAAACATGTGCACTGCATTTAATTTTATACGGGATATGAGCCATTTTTTTAACTTTTAATAATTACCTGTTTTTTCAAAAACCTCCCTTTTTAGTGGTTATAATATTATTAACACAGTACCGCATATATTTCGTAAAATATCAAAAATGAACCTAATTTAAAATCTGATAATAATGAAAGAGCAAGCACAAATAGCTGAAAACTGTAATCTACAAAACTGTGTCAGGTCATGTGGCCTAAATTGTGTGGTCACATTTTTCCTTCCCGTTATCACTGTTTATAATACACCTTACAAGTTACACATCCTTTGTTTAGTTTTTCTTTGCGGAACAAAAAACGACAAAAAACTCATTGATATTTACAGAAACGGTTTCACATCAGTGCCATTGATACACATGTTCTTTTTTATAAAGTCGACAGAATAATGACGTCATATTCATTTCAGTAGTTTGTTTCTTGAATAGGGAAAATAGTATGTAGGTACAATATACATATTCCTTTTATTAGATGTACACGGTACTACTAGTTACGTACACAAAAATTGTATTTTGGAAACAGTATTGAACAATAACATATGCTTATTTATTTAAATGTAGCAAAGTTGAACCTGTTCAATGAAAAAATACAAGAAGGCAAAATTAATATTAATAAAAAAAAGAACTGCGCTATATGTGCGCTATTATAAAAAAAAGAACTGCGCTATAAAATAATGATTTATAGCTATATGCGAATAACACTGGAAAAAACCTACATTAATATCCAGCCAATATATAAATAAATCTATTGGTCATGGAATTCGCTAGAAAAAACAATTATATAAATGAAAATTTACTAAATTATTTTCCTAGTATTGTAGTACTACCAACTAATATTTAAATATAACGATATCTTCCGCGTAAATATTCATAGTATAAAAACACTCAATGATCTTACAAACCAGACTAAATTCTCATGGAATTCAAAAGACAAAAACAATTATTACATTTTAATTATGCATGTCATTTGCATGCTTATGTTGTTGTTATGTTAGTTCATAATTATTGTTATGTTGCATTATTGCACCTCTTTTATCAGACTTATCTTTGACAATGAAGCCGCAAAGGATAGATCATTGTGATTTGTGGAGAAGGAGTGTTGGATGTGCCGACCCCAAATAAATAGGATAAGGCAAGGGAGAAGAAGAAGAAGATCTTTGACAATGAAGATGGAAACTTAATATATTCAATTTTAATTTAGCTTGTGTTCATAATCCTTCGATTTTTTTTTATAGTAACTCTAGCAATAGAGCAATACTCACTTGGTGGTAGCCTGGTAGGTGATAGTTGCTGCCCATGACGATCACAGCATTGGGAACTCTGCAATCGTAAAATAAGTTTATCAGTTAGTTGAAGGCTCTATGTTTGAAGGTTCCCATGTCGTACAGAATTGGGAAACATAGAAGGTTGTAGTTGAAGTTGTTCCTGTTAATATTATAAAGTTGGAGAGTTTTTTGTTTGTTTGAACGCGCTAATCTACTGGTCCAATTTGAAAAATTATTTCGGTGTTGGATAGCCCATTTATCATGGAAGGTTATAGGCTATATATATGATCACGCTAAGACCAACAGTAGCGGAGCCACGCGGGTGAAACCGCAGAGCGCAGCTAGTCAGCTATATAATTCGTAAGAACTAACCGGAAATATTTATATCTATCCCTTGAGTGCATTGATTTCTACTTAGATAAACTCATAAATATGCATATATCCATAATAGACCCAGAAGACAAATGATAAATAATTAACACATAAGTTATTAGGCAATTTGCAAGAAACAGCGTAGTTCATACAAGCTAACTGGATAAGTATATCAATTTGCGACATTGCATTGTAATTGTACTGACACGTTGTTTATAACGCCTCATAAATATAATGTTTATATTATTTCATGTTTAGATTGTGGACTGATGAATGGAATTATTGGAAAAAATATACAAGTACCTAGGTATTTTACGAAGAACTCATATCTTAATATGTACTATTATAAAGGCGAAAGTTTGTATGGATGTTTGTTACTCTTTCACGTAAAAACTAATAAACCGATTAAAATGAATGCACACATATAGAGGGTAACTTGGATTAACACATAGGATAGGTTTTATCCCGGAAAACCCACGGGAACGGGAACTATGCGGGTTTTCCTTTGAAAACCCGCATAGTATACTATACTATCAAAACACTAGAGGCCTTCGTGGAAATCTTGCTAAGGTGCGCCAGCATATACAGACTGAAGATTTCGATGTTTACATATTTACGGAAACGTGGCTTTGTAGCGGCATCTTTGATTCTGAAATTTTTGATGGTAAGTTCACGGTTTATCGTAGAGATAGGGAAACATCTTCTCTATATCGACACAAAAGTATAGGTGGAGGAGTTCTGGTAGCGGTATCTAATAAACTCGTTTCTTCGCGTATGCACAACTGGGAGAGCAACTGCGAAGACTTATGGGTCACGATCGAGTTGCAATCACAAAAATCAAATAGACACAGTTTGCTCAAGCTTTGTGCTGTTTACTTAGCCCCCCCAATTCGGGTTGATGTTTTTGATCATTTCATTGATAATTGCCACACTGCATTGGAGAGATCTTGTGATAATTTCACATTGATCATGGGTGACTTCAATTTGCCCGGTATAAACTGGGTAACGCAAGACAATGCTCCGTACTTAATCACCTCTGACACAAGTACGGGGTACCTCAAAGACCGCTTGATCGATTTTAATGCATTACATAATCTTCAACAGTACAATAATATACAAAATTTTCAAAACAAAATTCTCGACCTTATACTCTCTGATATATCTGAAATACGTGTTGCTCAGAGTTCTAATCCTGTTCGTGAAGTAGATAGGTTTCACCTGCCATTAGAAATAACACCAATCATAAGCCCAAAAATAAATAAGTCCATACCAAGGAAAAAGTTTCTGTTCCATAAGGCAAATTATAACGACATCAACGAAATGCTCAAAAATATAAACTGGAATACAGAGCTCTGTCCGATGGAAGACGTCGATGTCATGGTAGATAAATTTTATAGTATTATCCACAGTATAATTAAACAATGTGTCCCTGAAGTCAAGACTTGTGGAAATAAATATCCTTCTTGGTACTCATTCAGACTTATTAAATTATTGAATAAAAAGCATAATTTACATAAAAGAATAAAAAAATACAATAACCCTATGGATATTATTGAATTCAAATATTTGAGAAAAGAATCAATGTTATTAACGAAACAGTGTTATTCTAATTATTTAAAAAATATTGAAAATTCGATAAAGATTAATCCCAAATATTTTTGGACACATGTAAAAAACTTGAGGAAGGGAAATATTTCTTATCCTTCTACCATGTCACTTGGTAATGAATCTTGTAGCAACCCAAAAGATATCTGCGACTTATTTGCAAAGTATTTCTCCTCTGTCTTTAATCCTTCTATTGTTGATTTGAACTACAAATCTATGGCTTTATCTAATGTATCCAACGTAGCTCCTATGCTCAGTGCATTTTCAATATCGAGTCATACAATTAAAAAGGCATTATTGGCCTTGGACCTGAGTAAAGGACCAGGTCCAGACAACGTCCCGCCCATATTTCTTACCCGTTGTGCAAGCATGCTGTCCGTTCCCCTGGCGCTAATTTTTAATACTTCCCTTAATAATGGTCTGTTTCCATCAGTTTGGAAACAAGCTCGAATTGTACCCGTATATAAGGGTGGCAATCGTGATCTTATATCAAACTATCGCCCAATCTCCATCCTTTCTACCTTGTCAAAGGTCTTTGAGTCAATGGTTTATGAAGTACTCCACAAGCATGTCTACCGTCATTTTTCTGAATCTCAACACGGTTTTATGACTAAAAAGTCTACTAATACAAATCTTGTAACATATGTAAGTAATTTAACCGAGGCAGTTGATCAGGGTCACCAAGTCGATGCAATTTATACTGATTTCTCAAGGGCCTTTGACAAGGTAAACCATTCAATTCTAATACAGAAATTGGAGTTGTTCGGAGTGTCTGCCACCGTCTTGAATTGGTGCAAATCATATTTGGATACCAGGCCGTCGTCTGTTGTTCTCAATGGTAGTCAATCAGAAAGTTATATCGCAACCTCAGGTATTCCACAGGGCTCGAATTTAGGGCCTTTATTCTTTAATGTTTTTATAAACGATCTGCCGGATATATTCAAACACTCCATTCCATACCTTTTTGCAGATGATCTCAAGTTAATCCGCGTAATTCGTTCAGAGACGGATGCAAATTTGCTCCAATCAGATCTGCAAAAATTAAATGAATGGTGTTCTTGTAACATGATGCTTCTGAATTGTGACAAATGCTACCATATAAAATTTACGCGCAAACACAAGATCATAGAGTCTTCATACAATATTCACGGATCGTTGTTGCAAGAAATTAAGGTAGTTCGAGATCTTGGAGTTTACCTTGATTCACAATTACGCTTTACATCTCATTACGACAACATATTGGCTGCAGCATATCGATCGCTTGGCTTCATTCTACGGTGCTCCAAAGACTTCAAAGATCCCAACACAACACTTTTGCTATACAACAGCTTTGTTCGTAGTCGTCTCGAGTATTGTTGTACAGTCTGGAACCCAACCTATCAAACGCATATAAATCGTATCGAGCGTCTGCAAAAAATACTGGTTCGGCGTCTGGCATTCAAAGCTGGAATTGCTAAATCTTGCACAAGTTACCTGGACAGGCTCAATTATTTCAGGATAATGAGTTTAAAATCTCGTCGTACAGTGTTGGATGTTACTTCTTATTTAAAATACTCAATCACAGCATTGTTTCTCCTGAACTATTGAGTAGAATATGTATCAATGTCCCCGCTAGGATTCCTCGTTATCCCTGCGCTATACTTAGAACTCCTCCATTTCGTACAAACTTAGGGAAACATTCCCCAATGGTTAGACTTACCCATGAATACAACGTTATCGCAGCAAAGTCACGTGAAATCGATATATTTCACAATTCACTTGCGGTGTTCAAACGTAGGGTAAAAGTGGGATAGATGCCGCACGGGGATAGATGCCCCATTTTCAAAAAACCTCACTTCCCAGAGTCGTGACTACGAATTAATGATTTAAATAGGAGCTCCTATCACCCCGTACCTCGGGTACGCATGAGCTGTTGTTTGGTGAAGACGTGTTTCACTAGTGCGTGTTATAATATCCGGGGCGAACTTCACGAACACGTTAAAATTTAAAAAGGTTGATATTTGCCTTTGCATAACTTTATAAGTATTAATAAATTTCACTATATTTCTTATTATGTCTATACACTAGTTCATTAACTACAAATCTAAGTGAAAATAGTGGCTCTTTTGTTTTTATTCAATAAAAAAAATACTGGGGCAGCAATCCTTATCAAAAAGGATAGTTGCCCCTTTTTTTTCTAGGGATAGATGCCCTTAGGGGCCTCTAAGGGCATCTATCCCTCAATACATATGTACTGTATGTTATTATCGATAATCACAGGAACTGTTTATATTTTTACCTGATTGCGTTAGAGGTTTTCTCTATGTTAACCGATTTTACTCGTTTAATTTGCTTTTTTTTGTTATGTATACTTACTTATTAATGATCTGCCCTTATACTGATTGTAGGAGAACGCCACGAAAATACAAAAGAAAAGAAGGAGTGCGAGCGCAAGTATATTCTTGGACAACAGAACAACTATGTTAACATGACATTTACTGGTTTATCATATAAATTTTATTAGATTTCGCGTTTATAGAGTATGTAAGGCATCTATCCCACTCTGTAGGCATCTATCCTCCTTAGTATTTTCATGGTGGGGCAACTATCCAACTAGGTAGGCATCTATCCTCAAAAAAGGTGTTCTACAAAAATATTTATTACACATTATCTATAAATGATAGGATAAAAAATATATATAGTAATTCAAAACAGATAATTAACCTAGCTATATTCATACAAAGTGTTCGTATAAGATTCATGTTTTTAAAATTATGAGGCTATTTCAAAAAGTGGGGCATCTATCCCACTTTTACCCTATTGTTATCGATCATTTTAATAGTGTTAATTAAAACATTATAAACTTATATCAGTACCTACCTAGGTTCTAACCTAATATTAGTTTAGAATACATATTAGTAAATACGACCTTTCAAATTCTTTTAAATGTATTTTCAGCAAGACGTACACTAGTCATTTAGTCTTTTTTTTCACTATATATACATTTATAAAAGTTCATGTACTTATGAGAAATTTATCATAATAAGAGATACAATCTTTTCTTTTTCTTATTACACTATAATGTCTTAAAATAATATTGTCATCCGTTCAAATAATATTTGTAATATGATCGTTGTAATTTCCTGTAAGTAAAGATACATAAATGATTTTTGTCGTAAGCAATCTTAGAATTAAGAGTTTTCAAACTATGTATTCTTTGTTGGAAATTCAAAATAAAAAATAAAAAATAAATAAAATAAAATAAAAACGCGGGCGAAGCCGCGGGCGGAAATCTAGTTATTGATAAATTATTAAAAATAGTACCTACTTAATACTTATAAGGCCAAATTTTTTATTTCAGCTAGAATAGAGGAATAATAATAAATGTTCAGATTCAATAATTTTTTTATAGATTAAGAATTAAAACAAATATGTATGATAAACATTTATTTCATAAAAGGGGAATTCAAACAATTACATATAATTCCTCGAAATTCACATTCCCATAAAAATGCATATCTATCATTACGTTAACTACCGTATAGGAAATAAACATACATGGATAATTAGTGTTTTATTGTCTATAATTATTATATTTAGAATATATTACAAACAAGATATACAGGGTGTCCCAAAAAGTATGGATGAACTGAAGCCAGGAGGTAGAGGACCTAGAGGGCTATCCGAATCACCCCCATGTATGTTATGCGATTTTTCGTAGTTTCGGAGTTATGACTCTTTTTTCAATTTTTCACTTATCGCCGAGTACGATGAGATTTTGACTCATGGTGACGTCAATTATTGCGGTAGATGCTTGATTTTTTTTTGTGTGCTAAGCTGAAAGATAGGCCAATTCAGTATGGTAACATTTACTGACGTAAGATCTTTGAATGGAATAAAAAAAAGAATAAAATGCCAAGAAAGATAAAATCACCCAGTAAGTTCACAACTTCAAAGGCCCGTAAAAAAATAAAATCACATAAAAAAAGTTTTCCGTTTGGCTTTTAAAAACTTGCTCTATCCATCAGGTAGCTACCCTAAAAATTTAATTTTATTATTCAGAAGGCTTCAATCGAAAAATTGAAATCTAAATGTGGTAAGTGCAAAAATTTAATTAACATGATGATTAATAAAAACAAATTTAAACCAATAGCAAGGTGTTTAATTACCAGAATTTTTTAAAATAACCCCGCTGTTGGTCAATGCAAGTGCGACATCACCGTAAAAAGTGGTATTTTAAATGTCTGAATGCCCTTTTATCATTTTTAATGGTTTCTTTTGCTACCATGAATTTCGGGGTTATTTCGTCCAAATTGTGGCTTTCTCTCGTTTTTGTAGTATTCCCTCGGAAAAAAATCAATGGGATTTATGTCTGGGGACCGTGTAGGCCAGGCTTTAAGGCAGGTGTCACCGACGCATGCGCAGGCTGCAACGACCAATCCATCTTTCAGGGTATCTTTGCTCTTTAGCCTGGCCTACACGGTCCCCAGACATAAATCCCATTGATTTTTTTCCGAGGGAATACTACAAAAACGAGAGAAAGCCACAATTTGGACGAAATAACCCCGAAATTCATAGTAGCAAAAGAAACCATTAAAAATGATAAAAGGGCATTCAGACATTTTAAAATACCACTTTTTACGGTGATGTCGCACTTGCATTGACCAACAGCGGGGTTATTTTAAAAAAATCTGGTAATTAAACACCTTGTAAATGGTTTTAATTTGTTTTTATTAATCATCATGTTAATTAAATTTTTGCACTTACCACATTTAGATTTCAATTTTTCGATTGAAGCCTTCTGAATAATAAAATTAAATTTTTAGGGTAGCTACCTGATGGATAGAGCAAGTTTTTAAAAGCCAAAAGGAAAACTTTTTTTATGTGATTTTACTTTTTTACGGGCCCTTGAAGTTGTGAACTTACTGGGTGATTTTATCTTTCTTGGCATTTAATTCTTTTTTTTATTCCATTCAAAGATCTTACGACAGTAAATGTTACCATACTGAATTGGCCTATCTTTCAGCTTAGCACACAAAAAAAATCAAGCATCTACCGCAATAATTGACGTCACCATGAGTCAAAATCTCATCGTACTCGGCGATAAGTGAAAAATTGAAAAAAGAATCATAACTCCGAAACTACGAAAAATCGCATAACATACATGAGGGTGATTTGGATAGCCCTCTAGGTCCTCTACCTCCTGGCTTCAGTTCATCCATACTTTTTGGGACACCCTGTATAGAAATAAATATTAACTTAAAATAGGAAACGTTACAAACACGCATTGTGATTTGCAAAATGATTACTTAGAGGTAATAAATATAAAAATTATTTATAAAGTTAGTTAAAATATGTAATAGCTTTAATTAGAATATAAAATTCACACGTGTTTTTTTTTAAATATTTAGTGTATTAATATATCTATAAGACAATTGTCTATGTAAAGACTAGAGTCTAGGTTCCGTGTTTCATATTCTACGAAGTAATCACTTGAAAGGACCTTTATTATTATTTATATTTATATTGCACTTCCCCTGGTTCGATTTTAACAGTTCCGATAAACGGAAATATTTCTGATAGCATTGAAATAGTTTCTTAGTTATTTTAATATTCCATAAATCCATACTAATATTATAAATGCGAAAGTAACTCTGTCTGTCTGTCTGTTACTCAATCACGCCTAAACTACTGAACCAATTTGCATGAAATTTGGTATGGAGATATTTTGATACGCGAGAAAGGACATAGGCTACCTTTTATTGCGAAATATGTACCACGGGCGAAGCCGGGGCGGACCTCTAGTGTAAAATATATTTATTTCAATGGTGTTCAACAAGTTAAACAATGCAGTTCATATTTTAAATACTCTGCAGTTAATTTTTTAATTTTTAAATTTGGAAAAATAATTATTACCTATGTTTTTATCAGTAGGTACGGTAACCAATGTTAATTTTTTTCCCCATAAAAAACATTCATTTCAATTTTTCAGATTACATAGCATGGAACACAATTAGTGCCTTACAAGTTACAAGTGCCCTAAACAATCGCGGAAATATAAATCTCTATCACAATCTATACACAGTCTCTATATTTATTACTAGAAACACGACCATAGACTACGAAGTGACAGATAATATAATACAATATTTCCGCCAATACATCACTGTCTTGCTTCCACACGAGTTAGCTGGTTACAAATAATTGTGTTGTTATTAAGGAAATGATCTTGAGATTAAAATGCAGCTATTACAGTAATCTTAAAATTAAATATTAATATTATTTACTTAACTTATTAACCTCCTTCATACCATATGTAAAGTAGATACTATGTATATGTAACTGATGAATAAAATACAAACACTGAAATTATTGCATTTGTTTTGTTTTTTTTTTATACCTATGAATCCTTAAATTTCAGTCAAATATATTCTTATAAGTACCATTATAATAATTTATCAATAATATGAATACATTTAAAAAAATGTACATACTTAATTATCTACCTTCACACCAACGACGCAAATAGTCAAACTTATCAAATCGGTCAAGTAGCTTTTGCGTGAAAAAGCGACAAATATTTGTGTCCCTTCGTCCAGCATACTCACCTCAACTCACCATGGAATCCTGATATTTCATGAATGTCAAAAAACTGTTCTGAAATAGTGCTAAATAGTGCCCAAAGGAAAAAAATAGTGCTCTTGTACTTGCGAAGTTATAGCCATAGTTCGATGAGTATGCTGGACGAAGGTTTCGCCCAGCATACTCACCTCCGTCCGGAGAATCTGTATACGCTTCAAACGTAATTCATACTTCAAAAAATAGTTCCCAAATAGTGCCAAACGGTGCCCAAAAAGAAAAAACAGTGCTCGAATAACTTCGGAGTTACAGGCTTCGTTCAGTGAGTATGCTGGGCGTAGGTTCTACGCCCAGCATACTCACCTCAGTGCGCGAATATCGAACGAGCTATAGGAACAATTTACGTCTCAAAAAATTGTGCTTGAAATAGTGCCCAATATCAGTCCAATTTTTGCTTGACTTTTGACCTAGAAAACCATTAAATTTGATTGTAAACTTCTACATACATTACATTGAGTACAGTCGAATACAATATTATTAACTTTCTTTCTAACAATTTTTGTCTTGTGTAAATTATTTGTTTTGTTATATTGTCTATGTAAGGGAGTATTTACTTTAGAATCGCAATATTATTAATTACACATTATTTTAATAATACTTTATAATAATATGATTAAGCCTTCGCGCGTCGCATGGGACCCCGGTAGCTAGGAACAATGATTTTATATATTTGTCTAGATCACGGCGCTTGAAGGATTAAGATATCAAATGAAGTAAATCATGCATGAAAAATAAAGTTGCTGTTATTAATGCTTACATTACAACTGACAAAATTATTCAAAATAATCATTTTCCGGATCAAGGACGGTACCACAACGTTTACGGAATTGACCTGTATTCCTCATGTGATAAAGTTCAATATAGTGTGGCAGTAATGGATGCACGTACGGTCAATAGGTATGGGGCTTACGACGCGCGGCGCCCGCGACGCTAAACATTTTTTTATATGTATATTATATACAATATTAAAACTACAATTTTTTCTATTTACATTGATTATATTATGAATGTTAACAAAAGCTGTGAACTAGTTAACTAGAATTCTGATTACTTTGGCCCTTTAAATAGTAATAAATAACGTAAGTAATTAAAAATGTTTTTTATTGCTAAACCTTTCATTGATGAAACTATTGGAAAGAGTTTTAAAAATTTGTATAACTATGTCACAGTACTAGTTTTGACTGGTTATTAGTTTTGCCTGCAACATATATACAAAAAGAAACTGTATAATTTCCTTTTTACAATTTTTCAAGATATTAATTTTATTGGCTGCAAATGACTGTTTTTATTCAGACAAACACACAATGCAATGAAGTAATAGACTTCATTTACGCTTAAAGTTTCATTCATTTATTATTATTTATAAAATATATAATAATGCATTTAATCGAAAGTTTTTGACATGTGAGAAAATACCATAATTATTTCCAATAACATGAAGTCTACAATTAGAAAGTTTAATATTTTTGTCCAAAAACATGTGTCGACGACTGTACCCCATTTTACGTTAGTATGTAGAAGTTTACATTAAAATTTAATGGTTTTCTAAGTCAAAAGTCAAGCAAAAATTGGACTGATATTGGGCACTATTTCAAGTACAATTTTTTGAGACGTAAATTATACCTATAGCTCGTTCGATATTCGCGCACTGAGGTGAGTATGCTGGGCGTAGAACCTACGCCCAGCATACTCACTGAACGAAGCCTATAACTCCGAAGTTATTCGAGCACTGTTTTTTCTTTTTGGGCACCGTTTGGCACTATTTGGGAACTATTTTTTGAAGTATGAATTATGTTTGAAGCGTATACAGATTCTCCGGACGGAGGTGAGTATGCTGGGCGAAACCTTCGTCCAGCATACTCATCGAACTATGGCTATAACTTCGCAAGTACAAGAGCACTATTTTTTTCCTTTGGGCACTATTTAGCACTATTTCAGAACAGTTTTTTGACATTCATGAAATATCAGGATTCCATGGTGAGTTGTGGTGAGTATGCTGGACGAAGGGACACAAATATTTAACTCGACACCCATACAAACAATAACAGTGCTTAGAACAAACTTCAATAGGTTGAAAAACGTTATTGACGAACAAACATTAAAAAAAAATAAAAAGATAGGTACGTCACGAGTTATGAACTTCCGTATTTTTTGGGAAAGTCGGTTAATGAATGTACGCCTACGGTGCTCAAAAGAGATAATAATTATATTATGTGTATAACAGTTTTAGAACGAATATAAGAACTTTATTGTGGGGCGAGATTTGAAACCACGTCTTTTTTTCATTTAAAAAAAGCATGTAATGCAAAGAACTAATATTATAACCTGGCCACGGAAAAGTAGCATTGGATATGTACATAGATAAACTTTCTTTGTATTATAAATTGTTGAATTCTAGTTTGAAATGAATTTCTTGTGCAGTTTTAATTACTTATTTATTTCTTAACACGGTTGTGACTTGTGTCCAATGAACACGGTTGTGAAATGTGAACAAACAAGCCCCTGTTATTTTCCCGATTAGTCGGGAAAACCACTGGTATAATTGGTAAGTTGGTATAATTTCAAACTTCTGTTCTTCTTCCTTTTACAACTGAGGAATTTCAAGCAGATTATATTCACTTACGTACTTTGTACTAGTACAATAAGCGAATAATGAATTCTAAATTGATCACATGTATGAGCCGCATGTTAGTTTCTTATTTATGAGTAAATAATAGTAATAAATACTTGATGGTCAATTATTAATGGGGCGTACATATTACGTAAGCATCGGTTCTCCATTACATCTAATTAATTAAAAGAAATAATTACACATCTGCAAAGATGTATGTTAAAACTTAGTACGGAAAAAATAAAGTATAAACCTAAGGTAAGGTAAGGTACATTTGAAGTATTTTTAAATGATACGTGTGATTAACAATAATTAACATTTTCCTTATAGCTAGATAATGAATTATGAATGGAATGGAGTCATGTAAATTGTAACGTGATTTGTGAATAGTTTAACGGCTGATAAGTGTTTTTTAAGTATAGTTCTTCTAATTATGTATAAAATATGCGATAAAGGACCAAGTTTACCTACGCACTATACTGAGAATTAACATTCTAGTAAAATCAGTAAGTACATAGTTCAATAACTCCTAAACCGATGTACTTATAAGGATGTATAGGAACACGACTTTATTCTCGGGCACATATGCCGAAAAACCTAATTTCCTTCATTTATTAAAATCTGTGATTAAAACCGCCACTACTAGTTAATGAAAATGTTCAAAGATTCGTGTTCATTATGTTGATCTAGCAAAGTGCTAAATTAATTAAACATCAAATTCACAAGAACTGTGTTCACAATTAAGATTGACTTGTTTTTAAATTACTTGATTATTAATATTCAATTAAGAAGAAACATAACCGGTGATCGTGATTTAAAATAGAATTAGTTAGCGTTAGTACCTAATAATACCTATATAATATATAAGTTCTTACCTGAATAATTTGAGAAAATATCTATAGAATTTGATCATTAATGTTTTAAATTTATGGCATTGAAATACTTTATAAATATCATTTTTAGAATTTTTAGAAAAAAAATCTATCACGCGGCGGAATTAATAATTTTCTATTAGTATAGGATACTACAACTACAATCAATCATAAAGAGAGCTCCACTCCTCGTATCCGATGGAAATTTTTTATCGACGAGACAGCGGTTACTAATGACGTCAGTAATTTAACGTGGTCAAACGTACTTTCATGCAGCTATCTTAATACAGCAGTCACTATATTCACAACTTTAATACTAAACATCATTGATAAACACTCAAAAAAAGTTCACATAAGTCGTAATAAACTAAACATTAAACCCTGGATAACTCCGAATCTTATCAAATGCATAAAACGTAGAGATAAACTGCACAGTCTCACCAAAAAACATCCCTATGATGAAAATATGCGTCTCACTTACAAGAAATACAGAAATGTTTGTAACAAGCTTCTATTCACACTAAAGTCCGAGTACTATAGCAAGCAAATAGAGGACACCAAGCATAACCCAAAAAAACTCTGGAATACACTTAAATCTATCATACATCCTTCCGCACACAAAAATGACCCGATAAAACTAGCTAATGACACACACAACAACACACTAAATTCACTCAATCACTATTTCACGACAGTTGGCAAAAATCTCTCTAATACAATCTTAAACAGGCTCTCTGCAACAGAACAAACACTCACAAACAATCACTCACTGGCCACCCCGTCGATAAACTCTTTTTTCTTCCTCCCTACTGATGAATCCGAAGTCGACAAGTATCTCTCACAGATTAAATCTGATAGCTCGCCTGGACCTGACGGCATTACGGCACGTTTATTGAAAAAAATAAGGCCTTTTATTGCTAAACCTCTTTCCCACATATTTAACCTGAGTTTAAGTTCAGGCTCATTCCCTGATTGCTGGAAAATTGCAGCCGTAACCCCCATTCATAAAGGGGGGCCAGTCGACATCCCTGAAAACTTCAGACCCATCGCGCTATTAAACATTTTATCGAAACTTCTTGAGAAGATAGTTAACAGAAGACTACTTAACTACCTAGATAAACAAAATCTTATTAGTGACAGGCAATTCGGATTCAGAAAGGGTAAATCGACGGAAGACGCTGCCATGCTGCTAATTAACTCAGTGGCCTCGCATATACAAAATGGCGAACAAGCTTTGGCGGTATTCATCGACCTAGCCAAAGCGTTCGATACCATATCGCCGAGTCTGCTCATAAAAAAGTTAGAATCAGTCGGAATAAGGGGCCTTGCGCTTGACTGGTTCTCTAGCTATTTGACTAACCGCAAACAATATGTAAAAATAGACGGGATAGCGAGTGAGGTCTTACCAATTAAATTTGGCGTACCGCAGGGCAGCATACTCGGTCCTACCTTATTTACCCTGTACATAAACGAAATAGTAAACTTACCCCTAAATAGTGCTCAAATAATATCCTACGCAGACGACACAGCCATTATATTCCATTCTAATGGATGGGATGAGGTGTACAAACTCGCAGAATCTGGACTCCAAACTTTAGCTAAAGCTCTCGATAGAAATCTCCTAACTTTAAATATAAAAAAAACTAAATTAATTGCTTTTTCCAAAACACAGGCATCGAAACCAAATCAAAATCTCCAAGTTAAATTTCATACGTGCAATAATCCTGAATTAAACAACTGCGACCAAAACTGTACTATAGTGGAACGTGTAAAAACTATTAGATATCTCGGAATCATACTGGACGAAAACTTATCATTCAAATCTCACATTGAAACATTGTCTTCGCGAACTAGAAAACTCATTTATGTAATGAAAAAACTGCGAGATTGTACTCCTCTTCCAATTCTCACCTCCGTATTTAGGTTTAAAGACTTTATTACTCATAAAAACAATAGTTCACTTAAAATGAGTTACATGCTATCTTATATATAAATTAAATTTATCTCTAGTTTAAGGTAATACTCATACATTACAAATTTTACATATTTTTATACTTTATACAAAACAAGTTTAAGTTGTATTCTACTTTTCTATTCTAAATTACAGTGTATATGATTTTTAAGTAATTTTTTGAATACATTAAGACTCTTACAATTTTTTAATTTTTTTGGTAGTCTATTGAACATCTGTGCTCCTTCAAAGAGTATAGTTTTTTCCCATAGTTAGTTCGAGTCGAGATAGGTTGCAAATCATTTTGATTTCTCAAGTTATATTTTGTTGATTTTTTATCTATTTGTAAATTTGATTTTGTTGTATTTGTTGTTATTTTCTTGATAAGGATACATGTGGAATATGCGTAAATTTGTGAGAGTGTAAATAATTTTGTTTTTGAGTATAGTGTTTTTGTGGAAGTAAGGTAATGATAGTTAAAAAGAGTTTTTATAATTTTGTTCTGAGTTCTTTGTAGTGAAATTAAATTTGTTTTGGCGGCTGATCCCCATATCTCAATTAAATAATCTAGATGAGGCTTTACTAAAGAATTATAGATCATTAAACGTTCTTTTTTTGGAATACACTGTGTTACTCTATGGAGTGATCTTAGTAGTGATGTTAGTTTACTTTTGATATGGTTAATATGTACCGTCCAAGTGAGTTTATCATCTAACCACAGCCCTAGGTATTTTTCACAGTTTGAGTATTGGATGATTTCCTTATCTATAGTAAGAATTGGGGTAGTGTTTGGCAGGGGTTTATTCTTTGCAGCAAATATCATGAATGAAGTTTTTTTAGTGTTGATTGTGAGAAGATTGTATTTAAGCCATGTAGAAAGTAAGTCTAAATCTTGTTGAGCTAACGATGTAATGTTATTTAGGGATTTATCGAAGTAGAAGAGACACGTGTCGTCTGCATATAGTGTCAAGTATCCTTTAAGGCCAATTTTATCGATGTCATTTATGTAAATCAAAAAAAGTAAGGGGCTCAAAATCGAGCCTTGAGGACAGCCATATGTTAAGTTTTGAACTGAGCTTGTGTACTTATCAATTTTGACGACTTGTCTTCTGTTATCTAAAAATGATGTAAACATTTTGTGGGCATTTCCAGTCACCCCTAGGTTTTCTAACTTTTTAAGGAGCTTTTCGTGGCTGACGGTGTCGAAAGCTTTTTTTAAGTCAATGAAAATGCCTAATCCGAAATTCTTTTGGTCTATTTGAGTTTTAATTTTTGTTATTAAATCTACGGTGGCAGTAAGAGTACTAGATTTTGGACGAAAGCCGTACTGTTGATCGATTAATATATTTTTTTCGGTTAAGTATTGATAGAGTCGATTATGCAGTATTTTTTCAAATATTTTTGAAATAACGGGTAGAACTGACACCGGCCTGTAGTTACTTGGGTCAGTTCTACTTCCAGATTTGAAAATTGGACTGACTCTAGCCACTTTTAGAGAATCTGGAAATACACCAAAGGTCAAACATTTATTAATACAATGAGTTAAGCGATCAGCAATAGAGCTTTTTAAGCATTTGATGGCTTTTGTGCTTATACCGTCCAGTCCAGTGCTAGTGTTATTATTTAAGCTATCGATTATTTTTATTATCTCAAGTGTTGTGCATGGTTTTAGTACTTCTAGTTTGTCTTCACGTGAAAGTTGTGTACAATAAAGTGTAGTGTCAGTATTCGTATGGTATCTGCTTGGTATTTTGTTTGCTAATCTCACGCGCTCTGTCAATCTATTCTGCAATATGGCATATCTGTTTGGGGGGGTGCAGGAATAACTAACTTTATCACTGTGGAGAGAGCGCAAAGAGCCGTCATAAAGGTGATGCTGAGAAAACCCTTCCGCTTCCCAACAGCTGACCTGTATAGCGAGTTCGCAGTCCTAAGGGTCAGGCAGCTCTTCGTTCTCAAGGCTGTGTTAACTACTCACAGAACCTTAAAAATAAGAAAGGACTTTAAAAAACTCACCTCAAGGCGTACATTCTCACTGCCATGTCCTCGTGCATCCTCCCTTTTAGCTAAACGATGTCCAAAATTTTTGTTTCCTCGGATATACAATAGTGTCAACAAACATTGTAACATAACACTACTATCGAACTACACATGCAAGAAGGTCATAAAAAAATGGTTACATACGCTGTCTTTTGAAGAAACCGAACAATTACTTAACGGACCACTGAGCTGACATACACTATAACAATATGCCTTCACTCACAAACAATGACACACACACACAAACACGCACTCACTCACGCACACACACACGTGAACACACACACACACACGTAAACACACACACACTATCACGAACACGCGTGCTGCAAACCGCAAAATAATGTACTTTGTTTTTCTTTTATTTTTTTTATTAATTGTATTAACTTCCATTACATTAGATTATTTACCTACTTGTTAACCTTCTACTGTCCATAACATATGTATATAACCAAGAAGCGCAACTCAGGGTCCCAAGACACAAGTATCTCACTTAGTTTGGGACCCACTGTCGTACATTAATTGTAAATCATATAATGGACAAATAAATTTATTTCATTTCACTGAATCTCGTCTGCTATAATGTTGTAAACTTCTTCACAAACTGATATTATACTGTTTTATAATACTGAAAAATTTACCATCTTATTGTTACCTAATTACTAAGCTCAATGATTAGGTAACACTAAGATCGTAAATTTTCCTAAATTCTAATATGAAATATATATTCATGTTTGATACGATTATACAATCCAGTGGTGACTTTGAGACAACTAGGTTACTTAACTACCTCAGTGAAGCTGCTGATGAGGTTGGAAGCCGGTACCCTGACGCTGAATTGGTCTTTCTGGGAGACTTTAACGCCTGTCACGCCGAATGGCTATTTCCATTCCAAAAAACCGATCATGCGGGTAGAGAAACATTCAACTTTGCACTGACTCATAATCTCTCCCAGCTGGTCCACGAAGCAACACGTGTTCCTGACATCGAAGACCACACAGCAAACTGCTTAGACCTTCTGTTAACAACAAATCCAGACAGACACACAGTATCAGTCTCTGCACCTCTAGGATCATCTGACCACTGTCTGGTGAAAACAGTATCAAACTATCCTCCTCCAGACACTACGACCAGTTACAAGCGGAGAGTATGGAAATACAAGCTGGCAGATTGGGAAGAGATGCGTCACTTTTTTGCAAGTTATCCTTGGCGACAAGTGTGCTTCTCGTCGGCCGATCCTTCCAGCTGCGCGGATAATGTCGTTGATGTTATTCGTCAGGGAATGGAGTATTATATTCCTTTCTCTGACGTTAACTTTGATGGCAACAAAGCTAAACCTTGGTTTAACTCCGACTGCATCACTGCAGAGAAACGGAAGCTCTTAGCTTATAAAGCCTGGGTTGATACTCGACTACGCAAAGCTCCAGATCTGCGCTCAAAAAAGAGGGCATTTAATAAGGCTGCCAAATACTCCAAAAAGGTGATCAGAAAAGCTCGATTCGACCGAATTCAGAATATTGGCAGGAAACTGATATCCTACCCTTCAGGTAGTAAGGCTTTTTGGTCTCTTGCCAAGATTGTCGAGTCAAACTTCTGTCGTCCTTCACTACCACCGCTACTCAAATCTGACGGTTCGTTGGCACATAGCGCGAAGGAAAAAGCTGACTTATTGGCATCACTTTTCGCAAATAATTCGCGCCTTGATTCTGGGAATAAATGTCCACCAGTAGTTCCGCATTGTGGCTCATATATGTCTAGCATTAATATCACACAAAAGACAGTTCTAAAAACCCTTCGTAATCTAGACGTAAATAAAGCCAGCGGACCAGATGGTTTGCCAGCGATAGTATTTAAGAACTGTGCACCGGAGTTGTCTCCTGTCCTCACACGCCTCTTCCGCTTATCTATAAAATCGGGAATAGTTCCTAAGAGTTGGAAAGTAGCAAATGTTCAACCTGTGCCCAAAAAAGGTAGTCGTGCTGAACCCGCTAACTATCGGCCAATATCAATAACCTCCATACTCTCTAAGATTATGGAGCGTATATTGAATGAACAACTACTCGCACACCTAGAAGCCAACGACCTCCTCAGCGACCGCCAATACGGTTTTCGCAAAAAGAGGTCGACTGGCGATCTTCTAGCGCACGCTACACACCAATGGGGCGAAGCCTTGGAGAATCATGGAGAGGCGTTGGCCGTCTCCCTAGACATCTCCAAAGCATTTGATAAGGTTTGGCATGCTAGTTTACTGAGCAAACTTCCAGCGTACGGTATTCCCAATGTTCTTTGTGCTTGGATAGAAGATTTCCTGAAAGAACGTACGATTCGTGTCATTATTGATGGCTGTTCATCAGAAGAAATGACTATTAATGCCGGTGTTCCTCAGGGATCCGTCCTCTCTGCAACATTATTTCTTCTGCATATAAACGACCTTCTCAAACCAAACATGTTCGGATATGCAGATGATACTACTGTTGTAGAGAGGTATCTATCCAATGCCCAAGCATCCCAAATCATTACCAAATCCGAGCGGCAGGCCATGGTTACGCGTATGAACTCAGCCTTACAGGATGTCGCTAGTTGGGGTGACGCTAATCTAGTTGAGTTTAACGCAAAAAAAACACAAGCGTGTTTTTTCACTGCCAAACGGACTTCCCTTCACCTGACTCCATATTTCTGCGGCGTACCGATCTCATTAACCAACAGCCTTGATCTACTTGGTGTATCGATTTCTGCAAATCTCAATTTCGGCCAATTCATCGAGTCCAAAGCCCAAGTAGCAGCCAAAAAACTTGGAATACTTGCTAAAGTGAGACATTACTTCACACCGGAACAGCTTCTTAAACTTTATCAAGCCCAAGTTCGGTCGTGTGTGGAGTACTGTAGCCATCTTTGGGCGGGTTCCGCCAAAACTCACCTTGGAGCTTTGGACTCCATTGAAAGGCGAGCTTGCAGAATTATTGCCGATCCCTCATTGACTCGTAGTAAACTCCAAAGTCTGGATCACCGCCGGCAAGTTGCATGTCTGTCGGTCTTCTATAAAATACATTTCGGTGAATGTGCACACGAACTCCACCACCTCATTCCACCTTCTCCATTTCTTTATCGGACATCCAGGCGCGGAATGGAACTCCATCCCTTCACAGTCGATATACCACTCATACGCACTCAGCGTTATGCGAACTCTTTTTTCATTCGAACTGCGAAGGAGTGGAATTCTCTTCCATCGTCGGTATTCCCAGACCATTACAATCTGCAGCTCTTCAAGTCTAGAGTGAATAGGCTTCTTCTAGGCAGACGTGCTCCTACATAGATCGCATCACCGCTTTACATCAGGCGGGATAGTGGTCAAACGCCTGCCTATCAAGTATAAAAAAAAAAAAAAAAAAAATCCTAGAAGATCTATATAATATACTAGCTTTCCACCCGCAGCTTCGCCCGCGCAGTCAAAGAAAATCCTACATAGTTCCCGTTCCCGTGGGATTTTCGGGATAAAACTCAATTATCCTATTTCCTGGGGTAAAAAGTACCTAGCCTATGTCCTTTCTCGGGTATTAAAATATCTCTATATCAAATTTCATGCAAATTGGTTCAGTAGTTATGGCGTGATTGAGTAACAGACAGACAGACAGAGTTACTTTCGCATTTATAATATTAGTATGGATTGTTTGTACTATAATAAAGCATTAGATACGTGTCTGTCCGCACGCATGCATTCATACCGTTTGTGTGCGTCATATTGTATACGTATTATCATTTGATTAACTAAGTAAGTAGGAATATGTTGTATCGCCATTTAAAGTTATAAACAGACGTTCGAATTTGGTACGGACCGCACCGTGACCTTGGTGCGCTCCGGACCATATTCGATCGTGTGTACAGTGGTCCGCCGGACATAATTATTATTATTGACGGTACGGTTGGTTCGATAGTTTTTTCATCCGAACTTGGTGCGGACCGTACCAAATTCGCGCGTGTGGACGGGCGATCGCACCGGACAGCGCATTAGTCATAGACTATATACTTATTACAGCTTTAGTCATAGTTCTACCGCCAAACAAAACGGACGTCGGTCGATCGTTATCAATGGCGATGGCGTCGGATGACGTGGCTAATACTGAAAAAAGATTAATAATATAAATTTTAGAACTCTACAAAGATTTATGATATGACTGCATATGTCTGAATGACTCCCTGTCTTTTAAATATAATTTTGCCCATTCTTTTCTCTTCGTTTTCTTCTTTTCAATGGTTGTAACTTGTACTTGTACTTGTACCAAAAGAAGCCTTGAACTGAGGTCTACATGTGAAAAAATACAACATTCTAACCACGAATTTATTACGAGAAATAGATTTTCAAGGAATTCGGTTTGACTTTTAATGAGATTAGGTACTATGATCAATGCTCGAAATATTCACAAAAAAAGGAGATTAATTTGTATTAATTTGATATTATTGAATTGTCTTATAAATCTAAGATATTTTTTTTGTTCAGTTAATTTATTAAATATAAAGATTGTAATAAATTAACCTTTTACCTACATATAATAATATATTGAAATATCGACTATAACTAACGACTAAAACATAAACAAAAACTTGGTAATAGATAGATGATATATATAATTTTGTTTACTAGGGACAACCCTGACATTCTTTGAAAATCTATATCTCGTAATAACTTCGTGGCTAGAATGTGGTATTTTTGTCACATATGTAGAACTCAGTTCAAGGTTTCTTTTGGTACTAAACAGAGCTTCTACTAACGCCTGCATATAATATAAAAAATAAAAACGAAAATCAGTAAAAATTACAATAATTTCGCCTCTATCGACAATATCGAAAATTTCAAAAAGGGATAATTTGCGCCTTTAATCACTTCATATATTAGCAACGTAATAAATTATCTAGTCACTAGTGTATCTATTTTTTTATACGAATTTATTTAGCTCAGTCGGCCGCGAAAATTCCAATATTTTAAATGTTTTTTTAAAAATCGTAAATTTAATCATAATTTTTAAACAAAGAATATTTTCTTTGTGCGGCAATGCCTGGATGGATAGCCGAAACCAATTGAATATTGAAACTGTAAAGGCGAAGCTGCAAATTAATTAAATGTAATTTTAAATTATCGTGCAAAGATTTTTATACATTCGCTTTAGAAAATGAAGAGCTATTAAAAGCTGTTTCTTCCAACAGCAAATATAAATGCCAAAAATAAATTTTCTCTATTTAACATTGCTGTTTTAATTAGGTATCTCCCGTAAAAAATAACTAAAACTCGTATTTTTGATGCTGTTAACCCTTAAATCCTGGCATCTTAAATACTGGCAACCCTAGGTGCGGTGCGGTCGTGTGGCGAGTCGATCGCACCGCACGTGTACGGTGGTCCGGTCGCACCAGTTCGAACGTCTGTTTATAATTTAAAGTATGTGTTTTTTTTCTTTTATTTACACTTCACTTCTGGTCTCTATTCATTAATAGTTAATATGCTTTTGTGCTTTTATGAACCATATTTTTTTACATTCCTCATCACTTAAAGACTAGCTAACGTGAAAATTCTATGCGACTCACAAATATTGTGGCTTTCAAATATTGTGCTTTACATCCTATAGTCCCAACTCCCACAGGCTACAAACTCTCTAACATTAGCTCGTGTTTATATCTACCTACTATTTTGGTACCTATAAATAGAGTTTATATATTTAAATAATTTATTAAAAATAAAAGCAATATCTTGGTTATAGAGTTTGGACGCTAAATACTAAAGCGTAGTTTGGTCTGCATTGCTGTTTAGCAAAACTATACGAGAATGTCGGCACATAATATGTCGTTGAACAAGACAACATTTGCACTTGATTTTAAATAAATCAATGTTTAAAGTACGAATTAACGAGTGTTTATTGAATATGTGAAAGCGAGAGAAAGTTGATCCTTTCCCAGTGAATGTCATCTTATGATGCAACCATCGCCTTAATTTTTGAACATAAATATTAAAATTTTTTGTTGTTCAAAAGCAATACTAATTTGATAATATTAGATAATATTATATAAGTTTACGCAAAATAAAATTTACTATATAATATATGAAATGATATAATAAACTTAAAGATTGCAAGTTTAAAAAAATAGTAGGTAGGTACTTATGTTATGTAGAGAAAGAGCAAGAGAGCGACTAATGCAATGTTTAGAAAAGCATAAAAAATTGTAGGTATTCTGAAATAAATATTTCGAAACAACAATGCAAACCCAAGTCTAAACCGCTTTAATTTATTTATACTGCATGTTACAAGTTACAAGTATAACGACATGGCAATGCACCTTGCATTTAAATCTAAATATTTTAATAATTACATAGCGACCTTACTGAAATTATTTCAGGTTTTTTGTTCCAGAATTGGTTTATTGAGTAATAAAATTTATACTTTCAAACTTAATATATTTAATTAAAAAGTATTAAATAACTGACATACCATAATTAATCAACACAACTTAAACATTGGATCTTCGATATGTTATATATATATAGGTCTTGTATTTTAATTCCTTGACCTGAATCTCATGAAATTATATTATACAAATGCAATATTTAACCGCCATAAAGTAATTCAACGAATTATATGTTTATCTTTATATATAAAAATGAATCGCAAAATGTGTTGGTAAGCGCATAACTCGAGAACGGCTGAACCGAATTCGATAATTCTTTTTTTATTATATTCCTTGAAGTACGAGGTTGGTTTTTATGTAGAGAAAACGTAAATATGTACCACGGGCGAAGCCGGGGCGGACCGCTAGTTGTTTTATAAAAACAGCATTATAATCACATCAAGTAACATCAATAAAGATTTCCTGCGGCGCGCAAATGAGGATTTAAATATTGCCAATATAGGTATTTATTCGATGTTTTTTTTAGTCCATTGAAAAGTTACATTTGGGGTTGCATTTTTTAGAGGACGCAATTTTTTTTTTATGTGTAGGGGGGTTCAGTGTGAAGCTATCACCAAGTTTGTGGGGTCGCCACCCTTGTCCCACGGCCGCCATCTTGAAAATGGCGGTTGAAATGGTTTTTACGATATATCTCTTAAACCATTTATCTGATAATAAAACAATGTTAACATTATTTGTTGCAAATTAAATTTTCTACAACTTAGGTTCAGTAACTTTTTGTCGTAGAACTATAAATAAAAAAGTTATAAGCTAAAATGTTCAGAAATTAAAGAGGTTTATATTTTTAAATAAAACTTTTTTTTATAAGTTTACGAAGAAATTATATCAGACCATTTTTGTAGATTGTTTTTCAAAGAACAACTTTTATTTACAACATTTTTTCATTAAGTAAATAGTAGGGATGTAACGATACATGATTTTGCCGATACGATACCGATACCGATATTTGTAGTAATGTATCGGCGATACCGATACCGATACCGATATCGATGGCTTGGTAGAAAAATAAATAGTGAATTATGCATAAAAAGTTACCAACATTTAACAGAGACAACTGTTAATCGTATTCTTTTAAATAAAAATGCCAAATCAAAAAACAACAAATTTATTTTAGTATTATTATTTTACGAAGTCAGTTAAACTTTAAGTAATACACATACAATCAGTACCTAATAAAAGTTTACTATATAATTGGTTGAGTTTTTTCAGAAAACAAAGTGCGCACGCGCGGGCGGCCTCCCGCATCGTTCATTGGACGCGGATTTTTGAATTATTTGATATCAAAAAAATTGGTTGTTTGTAAAGTAGGTTTACGATCGAGATGTTTACGTGATAACATAATGCAGTGGCAGCGCTCGAGATGAAACGGGAGATCGGTCCGTCTCTCTCTCGTTATACCTGCGATCGCGCTCGTGAGGTTTTGGTGTGACACAAGTTTATGAACATGTCACCCGACTAAAACGATTTTAAAAACGTTATCACGTTAAAAGTTAAAAAAATTCAAAATTATATATTTCTTTCCTTTACATAAACAAATTTGTGATTGGAACACTCCTTGTAAGCAAATAAAATGCTTGTGTCAGGAGGTTCCGCTCTTCCTTAACACTATTACAGAAACAGAAATAAAACAATATGAATGAATACAATGCAAAAACATAAAAGAAAAGAAATAATTTAATAAAAAAATATCGGTATCGGTTGATTTATTATCGGCGATACCGATATATCGGCTTGCCGATATATCGGCCGATATATCGGTATCGGTATCGGTATCGTTACATCCCTAGTAAATAGCTAAGGTTTTACAGCCCTCCGAAGTGAGTACTAAATAGAGAAGATTAATAAATTATAATTTTATTAAACTTATAATAATAAAAACACTCAGCAGTTTATAAGGGGTCGTTCTTATATTGTTTTATTGTTTGGAATTTATTTTGCAACCTACTAGTGTGTTATTTTATGTACTTATCTTATCTTGACTATTAATTTTACAAGTCAAACTGGACAATACCAAATAATTCATTTTATTTCATGTCATTTTTACCACCGAGAAAGGTAGAGTTGGTAATAAATTAAGTTTATGTTATGAATTATATTATAAACAATGGATACAATAATTTCATTCATGCAAGTTGTATTATAGCGTAGCTTTCACATGTACAAGTGACGTTCATTCGCACATTATAATTCTTTGACACAATTAACTTTTAATTGTATAAACTATAATTATAAATCTTAGCGTTTAACGGGTAATGACATGTGTCGAGAAGGTAAAAAACGAGTTAGGTACTTAATTGAGATAAAAAAATGTGCCTGTACATTGAACAACAAATGATTTACATATAAAATTGCCTGTAGTTATTTTACAATATTTATTTTGAAAACAAAAAAAACTGTGGGTTGAAAAGAAACAGTCGTTTAAAATGTTAAACTTATTTAAAGTAAAACAATAGAATTTTATGTAACTATTAATGCTTATAAAAAGTGTAAAAAGCATTGATTATGTTTTTCCTACCGAGAGTTTACTTCATTGAAAATTAACATACCTATACCTAAGCATATTACCTAACAGGTAAGGAGTAGAAAAATTAAAGGAAGTACTTTTATTATATTAACTATTATTATATGCACAATATAAATCAATTTAAATGAAGTAATTAGTTGTGTGTATGAAATATTAAACTGATAGTTTTTCTGATGGATGGCTAGACAGCTTGCGGTTTCGTGGTCAGCTGTTTATAGTGTTGCCATTATACCTATAATTAAACACTGCGGTTGTGGTGTACATGGCACACGACATTCTACACTCATTTATGGTAAGTGAGATTTATTACGTGATAAAATGTATTCATGGATAAAAGTCTGCTCTCTGTGATATGAGTGAGCAAATGCTACAGATATTGAATTCTGATTCACATTTATAACTTGATATCTATACTTAATATTATAAAGCTGAAGAGTTTGTTTGTTTGTTTGCGATTTGGAAAATTCCTTCGGTGTTAGATAGCCCATTTACCGAGGAAGGCTAAAGGCTATAATCATCACGCTAATGCCAATAGGAGCGGAGCAATGCGGGTGAAACCGCGGAGCACAGCTAGCAATATGTAAAATACTGGTGAGTATGGAATGTTTGTTATACTTACTTACATTTCTGGGTTATGACTTCAAAACATTTCTCTCTCATCTCATCTAAAATGTTAATTCAAGTTTATCGATCAAGGTTATAAAAAAATGTATGCTTTCCAGTCGTGTTACTAGATTAGTGATCTACTTTTGAATCGATGCAATAATTAATTTAAATTTTTAGTAAAATTAGAATCACTGTCTATATTTATGTATACGTAATGAAGGAACTGGACTGGACATTCTCTGGACATACCTAATACCTGACTGCAATATTAGTTATAACATAAATATAACCAAAATCTAAGTTCCTCCATCTGTGTCCTCCATCTACCAGTAACGTTCTAGTAAATAAATACGAAATAAATGCTCTTGAATACGCACATTTTTAATTTTAAGAATTTCTCTAGTCCCTTTCTTGATGACTCTGACAATTTACTTAAGTATTCCATGTTCATATTAATTTAAGTTACAAAAAGACTACGGAACGCTTTTCTCTATATAGTTCGAACTACTCCTATCACACGTGTAACTTGGTAAGCATTAAAGGCAAATATAATGAGACAAGAGAACAATAACTTTACTAACCATTAATTACTCCTTATATACAGACTATTACCTCTCTCTTGAGGTACCATCAATTTAAATTGTCAATTATATAATAATCTATCGTCATCAATAGTTTTTCTTTCGACGACGTGAAACCGCAGTATCTGAGTCACGCTTGCTTCATGGATATAAGTAGGTACAAAAGGAAACCATAAAATATCGAAAATAATATCTTGAAACATCGGAATTTTAGTGCTAACTTTTACTTATAGACCCATAGTTTCGTGTGTACTCCTGGACAAATGAGAGTTGAAAATCCCAAAGCTTTTATCATTATTTTTTCTGTTCTGAGAAAGTTTCCAGGAACTTACAAAGGTATGTGATGGGATAGTAAAATTTTCCTTTCTTGGGTGAAAAGCAATGTTGATATAAACTTTTGAGTACTTACAAGAAATAATTCATTTATAATACAAACATGGAACATTATTTTCAGTGCACAAACCTTGACATTCTCAAAAGTAAGGAAAATTTGTATAGATAAGATCTTTGTTTTTGTATAACGTTGTATTCATTCATTTCATTGCATCATACTGCACTTTAATGAGAATAGTAAAACTCCATACCGTTTAAACGTAGTTACGAAAATTCAAACAAGAAATGCTCTACTTTGGAATATTTTTTCGGATATTATTTTTATAAATAGAATTATTTAAAACGTTCAAATTAAAGTTAAAGGTCTAATGAGTAACATATATTTTTTTTGGACATTTATATTCACTAACCGAAGAGTAGTTAGACGAAGAAAACAGGTAATTGGCAGTAAGTGGCACCTTAAATTGTAAAGGGACCTTGAGAATATGACTCTTTCCTATACCTTTAGTCTTGTTAGCATTACAATAGTAGAGTACCCAATAACTCAAGAAATCCTCCCCGAACTCAAGAAAGTTTTTGAAATACATACTTATATTTCAACTAGCTTTCCACCCGCGGCTTCGCCCGCATTTTCAGAGAAAAACCCGTTCCCGTAGGATTTCCGGGATAAAACCTATCCTATGTCCTTTCTCGGGTATCAAAATATATCTGTACCAAATTTCATGCAAATTGATTCAGTAGTTCGGGCGTGATTGAGTAACAGACAGACAGACAGAGTTACTTTCGCATTTATAATATTAGTATGGATTATATAGTATGGTTAACAACTGAAGGTGGCATTTTCGTTCCTAGTGCTTCATATACTGCCGAAACTGTGCGATCTTTGTATGCTTGTGACAATCTCTGCCTGCTGCTATTGTATTTGCGCTCGTACAATAATAATACAAGCACATTACGAGTTAATCATAATTTACCAGTTACCTGTTTTAATTAAGGTGGCAAAACAACACATACATACAAAAAAGGACAAAAAAAACTTTGATGATCTTTTCTTAGCAACTGAATAAGCGGAATTTAATTTTCTATTTTTTAATTTTCAATGCGGAAAATAGAGGCTTATATTAAAACCCAACGTAAGAAGCCAATCTGTACAATTCCAATATTTTAATGGAAAATCCAGGTATCCTTGCTATTTATACTGATTGGAGAAGAGTGTTTGTTTGTCTTTTACGTAGCAACACAGCGATTTTAATTATTTGATGGTATTATCTGAAATTGCCTGGAAATTTGTCATTTGAAGGAAAAACAGGCTCATTTTCACCATTTAAAACCTCTCAATCCCTATGGGAATATCCATTCAAATTTCAATCACTACGATTCCGATACATGACAATTACTCTTTATTTTCTTTGAACACGCGAGCCGTGAGCGGAACCTAGTTGAATTATACAGGGTGTCCCGTAAGTAGCGGACCAACAGGTTATGGGGGGTAGAGAGACTTATTATCTAACAACTTCAGTCCGTAAACTTTTAAACGTAAAATTTTTACCTATTTTTTGGTCTAATTTTATTGTTGTTGTTAAATATGCTTAAGTATCATTTTAATTAGGAAGACTCATGTATTCTTAACTACCTTGAACAATAAAATAAAAAATAGAAATGGTAAAAGTTCATATTTAGCTTATGTGGATGATATTTTTATCAAATTTTGAAAATAAAGCATACGTCAAAAACTTTATGGTCTAGGACAATAAATTTTAGTATTTTTGTTAGTTAAACTTCTAGTATTTTTGTTAGTTAAAGTCTCTTTTTTCTCTCTTGTTTTACTTACGGGACACCATGTATAAGCATTTGTTTTTGTTGAGTTATAAAGTATTATTTTACGACAAAACAAAGCAAAACATTTTTAAGAGCTTCTCTGAAGCTTGTTTCCTGACCTATACGTGAACCACAGATTATTAAATAATAATATACGTAGAAATATTTAGTTACTCTGTTATCTAAAAATTCAACCTGTTTGCCTGTTTTCGGCTTTTTTATGAATTTTATGCATAATATATCGCAGGTTGAAGTGCAGTTTCTTGGAATTATACTAAGAAGATTCTTTTTACTGTTTAAAATCTTGAATTATGTATGAATTTTAATTAGAACTTAGTGATTACTTAAATTTTATTGTGAACTAGCTTCTGCCCACGACTTTGTACGTGCATCCCCGTTTTTCGCCGTTCCTGCAAGAATTTCGGGAAATCCTTTCTTAGCGGATGCCTACGTCCTAACATCTACCTGCATGCCAAATTTCAGCCCGATACGTCCAGTGGTTTGGACTGTGCGTTGATAGATCACTATATCAGTCACCTTTGAGTTTTATATATATAAGATTACAATAAATTAAGAAACCAGCAGTTATTAGTTATATTTGGTTAAGCAAAAAATTTATCCTGCAGATGCGATTTTTGGAAATAGAGAACATTATTATGTTAGAAACATTGTTGTTTTTCGCATTAATGCAAAAATATAATGTACCTAATTTAAATAAAATTATGATAAAGGTAATCCTTGGTAAGATAAACCTCGATGTTTATCTCCACAGCTCTTTTGTTTTGAGAGAAAAGTTGAATCCCTTGGCGACTTGAAAAATAATGTCCTTTCGTGAGTTGCTCTGAATAGAGAGAACAAGTTTAAGACCTTGGGTTGTTTATTTATTTGCAACGTCTATTTTTCTAGCCAATTCTGGTTTTCATTCATAGATTAGGATAAATCAGATGCGCTAAAGATTTTCGATAAAGTAAAAATTACTTTAATTTGTTTCAAGTGATTTTTACTTTAAAACCTTGGCTGAAGGTGATAAGTTTATATCTTATTTTCTCAATGTGTTCGTAATTATAAGGCTTAAGAATAATATTTTATGTAGAGGTGCTTCAACGTATTTTCTTATGTATTTCTTTGAAGACAACACTAATGATATGTAATATGTAATAATAGGGTTGCCATTTTTAATATTTGAGTTCGAATAGAAGTTAAAAGATATATTTTTGCAATGAAAACGTTGTGTTAATTCACAGTAAAATATTGTGATAGTGATTAAACAATGTCCAATATTTGTTTTTCAATCACAACCCTTAAAAAGTTCTACTACTTTAAATACCTACTAAATGACTCTATGTAAAGTTCACACAGGTATCAAGGTAAAAACATATTATTATTATAAGAATAACAGCGTGTGTTTATTTATTACTTTCTTAATTCCAATATTGGCAACCCTAATCTGTTCTGTACATTTCCAGTAAAAACTTAAATGCATTCTTGATAATGAACTTAAGTACCCAAGGACGTAATAATGTCGATCTGCAAGTACCCTCGCAGGCATGCAACTAGTTACAGTTGAACTATTATTAGTTTCTAGCTATAAAGTTAGCTCTATATAGCTTTGTATATGAATAAATGAAAAGGTTGTTGAACTGGGAATAGGGTTGGTCCTATATGAGTTTTACTCTTAAACTACTTATATCTAAATATATAAGTAATTACGAAGAAGTATATATAAATTTCTTACAAATAGCATTATATTTTTCGTTCCAATGAATATTTTCTTTACCATTCATGTGAATATAATAATTACAATATAACCAATTAATATTCATTACCTCGTATACATTATGATTGCATGTAATATCCAGTTTCAATAACTTTATATGCCAAATCAATACTTTACGAGGTGTGTGCAAATAAAACCATATTGAAAATTGCGTGTAAAATTATTACAGATGTAGAGTCTTGTCTTCGTAAATTTGCCTGAATATCGTAAAGAAATCAACTTTTAATTTGGCAACACTTTATCTCATACTATATGTTTTAATTTATTACTTTATTAAACAAATATTAACTTTCATGTTATATCATATGTCGAATGAATATAGTATTTAAGGAACAAATAGGTATAACCAAATATTGTATTACTTATGTTATATTTTATGGATTATAAATATCTAGGTATTTTTATTATATGTAATAAGAGAAAAACTAATAACAATAACAAGGAGAATAAGTAGAGATTTATTAATATGTTCATGAAAAAGATAATTTTTAATAACTAATTTACGTTTCCCAGGTAACTACGAAATCATGAATACTTACCTACTTAGATTAATAATTGTATCCTGAAAAAATGTATTTATTTGTGTAGGTAACGTGATAAGATATCATTCTTATTATCGCTTATTTAGGAATATTGTAATTGTATCTTTTGAAAATAAATCAGAATTTGCAGCAATTGCAAAAGGACATAGGTTAAAAATAAGCATGTAATGTGATTTTAAACTAAATGTCACGTCATGATGAATCGATCCAGAAGATACAGGGTAATCCCGAATATGGCCACAAGACTTATGTTAAAACATGCACCATATGACTTATGTTAAAACATACATACATGAATCGATTTGTAATGTTAATAATTCACATTGTAATTTTTTTAATCGGGCATTTTTATTTGACTCGGTAGCTACATTACGAGGTGAAGACGATTTATTCAGTAAGTACGTAATATTTCGATAAATATTTACTTAAACGAAGTGAGAATTATAAATTGACGGAGTTTTCAAATAAATTAATGTATACCGCCTACTGGGCTCAAGGTATACCTATTTCACAATCGATTTTATGTAACATTTTTTACGTTGATGCTTTCTTTAACGAGGTGTGACTTGTTATACCAATGTAGAGTGTTTTTGTTTAGTTTAATTTTAATCAATTGTTTTCTAAATATCAAAACCTTTACCAATACAAAAGATATAATACTATACTACAATACCATTAGAGCAGTTAGGCGATCCAATAAAATTAAAACCATGCTATACTAACGATTTACATGACTAATGATACGTAAATTATAATATTATTTCATTTAAATATTTGCATATGTAATCGTCGCGGTCATTAGCATTTACTGTACATTTGTAGCCTTATTTTTTTGTTTGCATAACTGTCGCAGTAAACTTATATTATACAGTGGATTAAAAAATAAATAATTTTAAATGTTCATTAGCCTCATTAAAAACTTTCTTTGATAGAGATAAAGTTGGATATCACTCACGTAACAAGCTCATGTCATTTATTCAATTACGTGACTCTCAAATCTGAGTACCAATGTGAAAACTTTCCCAGTCTTATCTATACAGGTAACTAGCCACTAGGCACTTAATTTTAGTTAGTTACCTAAAATGCAATTATTTTTTAACTAAAATATTAATGTCTATCAAAATATGCCTCTGCAAATAATTAATATACCTCTGCTCCACATTAATCTCTGACTGGTAGGTATATAACATTTAAGTATTTAAAAGATATTAATTTCGCATAATGCAATATTACATGGATAATTTTGACTACAGATAGATTGATGATTTATAGGTTTCATTTCTGAAACACGTTATTTTATTTCCTAATCGATATTCTCAAGACGAAGGATTGTTTTTTACTTAATAAATATTTGTTTCTGTGATTTCAGTCTCCTCCAATAGAAGATGCTATTTGTGCAAGTGTTATGAATAGCTCTGAATAAGTCTGCTTAAGAAAAAAAAAATGTACAGTAGTAACTAATATATCTACAGCGTATAAAATCATCGCGCATGTCTACCATCAAAATAAAACAAATATAAATTTCAACAAATTTATTAAAAATATTCAATATTCACAGCTCCTATCTTATTTAAATCATCTTACAGATTACTAGATACAACTTTAATGGGTTTAACGCCGATTCTTTCCGCCATTTTATTATACGAATCAATTTGTCCCTGCGGGTATGATATCGTGCCATTCGCTCGCGTCAATTTTTCGTTCTTCTTTTCTTTGTCTCCTGGAGCCAGGACTGGGAGCGAGTGGTCGATCTGAAATCAAAACAAATGTTAGTAAAATATATAATAAAAATGTAAATTTATTTAGTAATAAACCTAAAGGTGCGATTTTATAAGCGTTTTAATATAATCACGGATAAAAAAGAAATCATTAGTTATGCGTAACTCTATCAATACCGCACTGGGAAAGTAATCCTATATTTTTTGTTTATCATACAATCTGCGTGTACAAGATACCTACCTACATAATTAAACTGACATATATATATAAGATATAGTTATTCTTAACGATGACTGGAGTATACTTATGCGTTCCGTTATTTGTACATTTTCACGTACATATTGTAAGTAAGAAAATACGTAGAGATTACCTTTTGTCTTTCTATAATTAAATAATATGCATTTCCAAATTTCGTGCAAGTATGTATAGGTACAATAGAAAGTATTTCTTTGAAAGGTTTCGAATAATTAACTACCTATAGTAAACAAAGTTTGTTGCAATACTTCCTTGAATTTTATAGCTATTCGGTGTGAATGTGCATAATGTATTAAAATAATTTACTCATTTATTATTAAACCTTCGATCAAGTTTCCCTTGGCCCATAAACGAGATGCAAACTTTAGGTTTTTTTAAGCCTACTTATATTCAATTTTCATAATTTTTGTATCAATTTAGATTTTAATTATAATAGAATGATTAATGCCGTGAATGAAAGATCTTTTGCTTGTGTGCAAAGTTTAATAATATATTAATGAATATTATCTGCTTGTACCGAAGTTATATGAAACTTGTATGAATAATGAAACACAGCATGAGTACAGTGAAGTTATACGTAATTAATATGAGAGTAATGAACAAAATTCAAACTATCAATTAGTTATTATACCCAATTGCAACCTCCGTTGCATACTACGAAATAATTTAGATTGTTCTTATCACGAGAAAGCATCCTAACCTCACCCAACTAAAATACCATGTGTATGTATATAATGGAAAAACATGGCGCATTTCAATGTCTTTAACCCTAGGTCACGATCCATCACGGACCTTAAGAAACAGTTATTCTTTGAGGACCTGTGCCAAAAGAAAGTTGGCAGCAGCATGTCATTTGTGGTTAATCCCAACCAATGGTTAACAAGTTATGAATAATTCAATTGTTTTCTAACCATTGACAACTCTTTGTTGTAGACATCAATATGTATCACGTATTTGAATATGACGGTATTGAATGGCAGTGCAATGTGTGTTATTCGGTTATTTAGTACTAGTCGATCGTCCCGGCGTTACGTTGACCCGGAATAAAAAATATACACCTATAATGGGACCCAGGAATAGTGTTTGTTTAAGACGGCGAACTAGTTTGGTAAACTTAAACATTTATTTATTCAATTAGACTTTTTCCAGAAGAACTTTTGAATCGTCATAAAAAAATATATAAACAATATAGATGCCACTGTAAGTTACAGTATGCAAACCAATTATGATTAAGTTTCATAGGCCTTCTTCACGATGGGCAGCGTTGGGCGAGTAGAGGCAATCACGATAGTGTAGAGGGCTGTGGTAGAGGGCGTAAATGTCTATGATCTGCCATTATGTGTTTATTCATAATAGCCGTAATGGTGGCAAACATCGACGATCATTTGTTGGGCCAACGCTGCATTGTGAAGAAGCCCCATCAGGCATCATATATTATAACTAGCTGTGCCCTGCGGTTTCACCCGCATTGCTCAGCTCTTGTTGGTCTTAGCGTAATGATATATAGCCTTTCTCGATAAATGGGCTAACTAACACCGAATGAATTTTGGAAATCGGACCAGTAGTTCCTGAGATTAGCGCGGTCAAACAAACAAAGAAATAAACTCTTCAGCTGTATAATATTAAGTATAGATTTCAAGTACTTCAACTACTCACAGGTTCCAAGCTCCTATAATGTTCAAGGCAATCCTTTATCCTCTCCGCAAAACCTGGCGCGAATCGTTCCGGGTCTACAACGACAAAACATTGGCCCAAGTTGGGAGGCTCTACTTGAGTGTATGACCATGATGGTACATTGTGGGAGGAATTGGAACCTGGGAAAGAAAGAGATATTTAGTGTTTTATAGAACCTGGGAAAGAGAGAGATAGATATATTTATAGATATATAATATTATATATGTATTAATATTTAGTGTTTTATGGCATTTAAATGCTTTATATAAATTTATAAAGTACGTTAATGCATTAAATGCAATGCATTATGGCATTTAAATGCTTTATATAAATTTATAAAGTACGTAAGTTGTTAAAATTTTCCTCCGGTTCGTTCCTCCGTTCCGGGGAAAATTTTTTCTGTGTGATAGAATTTTTTCTATTCTTTAAAAATTTAGATACAGATATTTTCAACTGACTTCAAAATATGGAGGTTCTCCATTCGACTGGGTTTGATTTGGATTCACAGCTTCTTGATATATTCTCTTTACTCTTTAGCTTATGACGTGTAAGTTGCAATGACAATGAATGGGTTTACATCAAAGCATATCAAATAGAATTAGCAGGGAAATTATTAGGAATCGGAGCCACGCAAATAATGCTGTTTTATGGATATTATGATTATAGACTATAGTAAACATATACTATTTTAAAAACGGCCTACTTGACTGAAGCATTGAATAAAGACTAGTATGAGAGTATTTGTGTACTTTTACTAAGTATACCGTATCAACATTATAATTTATAAATATTGCATGTTTAAAAAGCACTTACCAGATAGCCCACTGCAAAATACTTCAACCATTGTACTAAGAGCATATCCTTTGTATCCGCTAGTTTTCTCTTGACCGCCTAACGGCATTAAACGACCAGATTCAAACGCCTGAAAAATTTTAAGAGCAAAATTGTATAAATAGTTATTTATTTTAACAAATCTGTAGGAACAACAATTTACATAAATATGACTCAATGAGTTCTATTAAAATTGAAATTTTAGATCAAATTACAAAATTTAAATCATGGCAAAAAGTAATAATAAAAATATTTTTCACAGGTCCTATGGTCATATGGCTCATACCTCTTGAGGATCCGTTGTTGGTTTGGAATCGGAACCGAGAGCCCAACCTTCTGGAATCTTCTCTCCTTTTCTTAGTTGCATTTCAACCTAAATCCAGAAATAATCAATCATATTGAAATACGTGTACACATTATTACAGCATTATGAATTATTATTTATTTATCTAAATTACACCCAAATAACGTAGAACGTTTTTAGCCTTTCAAATAAAAAATAATTAGCAAATTTAAAACTTTAATATTTTATTAACTAGAAAGTCTGGTCGAAGTACTTCATTGTGATTCAAATTTCTAACAAGAAATAGTAATAAACGAATATTTTTATCTCACCTTGCCCATAGCTGCCGCCGTAGTCGCCATGTCAACAACTAGCGAATCTCCGCCTGATGCTGGAGCTGCCATTGCTATGGGATTGGTTCCGTTTGCACTCTGAATATAATAAAACGTGTGAAGTTATTGCAAAAAAAAATTACAAAAAGGAAATAATATTTAAGGTAAGTATACCGTGTCTAAGAACCTCTAGGTAAGTATAGAAGAAAAAGTTAAACTCAAAACTCAAACTCAAACATTTATTTATTTAATGAGACTCCTTCTAGAAGCACTTTTGAATCGTCATAACATATTTAACGTTTACTATCGATTCGAAAAGCAGTGTCTATGGAGATGACGACGTTACACCTATCCTTTTAAATACTTACCAATTTACTATTGTATTTTAATAACAGTATGTAAAGTTTTATGTAAAAACATATTACAAAATTTATTAACCAATATAAATAAAAAGCATTTACTCACATTTTTAGCTCGTGTTGGTGTCATGATGGGTGCAGAGTTCGTATATGCCATACCAATAAGACCTTCACGTTGGGCTTTCAGCGCCCAATACCCAGCCATACCGAAGTGATTGCATCCTGTTAAAATTATGAATAAGTAGTAAAAATATAACCTAATTGAACATAAACAGTAATATTATTTATTACGTTAATCTTTACTCAGAAATTCAATTATCGAAATAGGTAATATGTATATAAAAAGTCACCAGAACAAGCCCAGAAGTAACGATTTGTAAATGTAGAGCAGCTGAACTCATTAATATTTTGATATTAATATAGTGATATCTATACTATTTCCCTTCCATTCTCTTTTTATTATTTATCGCTGTTTCCAGAAACGACGTACTTTCTTCTCATTAAAATTTCGTTGAACCTTTTTTATGGTTTTATAACATTGAAATGAAATACTTAAAACTATTATTTAAAAACACTACTAATATTATAAATATTAAATGCGAAAGTTTGTGAGGATGTGTGTGTTTGTTACTCTTTCACGCAAATTCTACTGAACCGATTACAATGAAATTTAGCAAATATATAGAGGGTAATAACTTGGATTAACACAAAGAATAGGTTTTATCCCGGAAATCCAACAGGAACAGGAACTATGCGGGTTTTCCTTTGAAAACGCGGGCGAAGCCGCGGGCGGAAATCTAGTATACAATACAACAATATCAAGGTCTTACGTTTCGCTGAGACCCATCCGACGCCGCATTCCTTCGCTTTCTTGATAGCGAGGTCCATACAAAAGTTCCCCACAGTAGCCCCTAACGCATCCACCCCGTCCACCCAGGCGGTCGCTGCAGATTCCTTCAGTATTACGGGCTTAGCGCTCGGCTTGCAACCACCGATCTTCATATCGTTTATGTATAGTTCTGAAATAAAATATTATATACTGAAAATACTCTAAGAAGAAACATATTTTTTAATTTTTAAAACATAATTTTTTTCGTCAATGAAATCACCGTAATATGATAATATAATTTCTACTTTCATATAAATGAAATGTGGCATATTTCAACTGTCATAACCACGAAAACATACTCTCGTGAAGATAAAATCGTTACTACGGGAAATATTCTAGTTTATGTCGTTAAAAAGTGAAAAAAGTGGAAAAGATAACCTGAAGTTCATGTGTGATTGTTATCCAGTGAAAGTGTTGTGTTTTTCGTAAAAAAAACTAGTGCTAAAACTCAATAGTGACACTTAAAACTTTTTGCAAACTACAGACTACCCTCAACTAAACCTTACATTTCTATTGTCAAGTGAAGATGACATGACATTGACATGTCATGACAATCCATAGACAATATTACCTGTGTTGCTACTACCTAAATAAATAATAATAGAATATAAATATCATTAACTTATAAAAATAATAAATAATAAAAAAAAAAAAAAAAAAAAAAAAAAATTGAATAGCATAATACTATAAATAAGTAAATAATGATTAATGAATATAAACATGCTACTAGTTTGATCATTGAAAAAAATGAGTAATTATAATGAAAACTCCCCAACTTGTATTTCAAATGAAACTGAAACTCAGCTAATGCCAAGGAATAATGAGAAATCACCTAATAAAACCACTGCTTGTAAACAAAGCAACAAAAAATTTGTACAACAAGCGTTTCACCCAAGCTTATTCATGTCAAAACCTAGAAGCATATCAACATCTGAAATTGAAAACATCCAAACTCAGTCCAGTTCCGATTTAACCCAAGACACTATTCCTCCTACTTGGCAACGAGTCCCTTCCCTAAGAAATGCCAAGCGGAAAAAAACATCCTCTCCATCTCCAGAAAGAATATCAATTCACAACCAGTACTGTGGTCTTCCGGTTGACCAAAGGGAAGATGATTTGAGCAAAAATAGTGAACCCATCAAGAAAGTAACAAAACCACCTCCAATAATATTATATGGTATCAAAGATGTCAATAAGCTTACTGAACTATTAGAAAACATCATTAGCAAAGAAGACTTTACTTACAAAATCGTCAACCAAAACCAATTACGCATTAATTGCCAAACTATAGATTCTTATAAGAAAACAGTATCTATTGTCAGAGAAAAAGGTTTAATTGGACACACATTTAATAGCAAAGATGAACGCCCCTGTAGAATCGTCATCAAAAACCTTCACTATACTACACCCATCACAATTATTAAAGAAGCCATCGAGGAAACTGGAAATATAGTTATTGGAGAAATAATTAATGCCAAATACGGGCCAGACAAGAAACCAACTTCAACATTCTTTGCTAACCTAAAACAGAATTCGAACAATACAGCTGTAAAAAATATCAAATTCATCTATCACCAAGCAGTCACTATAGAAGATCCCCGGAAACGAAACACTATTGTCCAATGTCAAAGATGCCAGCAATATGGTCACTCCAAGAATTATTGTATGAGGCCCTATCGCTGTGTTAAATGTGCACAATCTCATAGAACGGCAGATTGCCCAAAGACTGATCGTACTACTCCAGCAAAATGTGCTCTGTGTCTTGGTGCACATCCAGCAAATTATAAGGGTTGTGAAGTGTACAGAGAAATTCTAGAAAGAAAAGAAAAGAACCGCTCACATCTTATAAATAGAGAAACAAATAAAACAATACAAAACTCTAACACTCAAAACCCACTGCTAAATACTAAAGATAATTTCACACAAAATACTAATAGCAACAAAAACATGAGATATTCTGATGTACTACGAGGTAATAAAAACAATGATCCTATAATTCCACCAACAAACAAAACCATTGAAGACATGCTACTCAGACAAGCTGAAAAATTTGATCTTATACTTCAACAAATGAGCACACTAATCAACCTGATTACTACCCTCGTGTCCAAAATATCAAAATGACGTCACTCAAAATAGCAACTTGGAACCCAGACGGTCTGTCTCCAAAAAAACATGAAGTTGAACTTCTATTGCACTCACACCAAATTGACATACTTCTTGTGGCTGAAACACATTTCAATAATAATAGCACTTTTAGAATAAGTAACTATGATGTATATGCAACTAACCACCCAGATGGTACTGCTCACGCCGGTGCTGCTGTTATAGTCAAGTCCAACATCAAACATCATGCCCAACCTAAATACAGAACAGCCCACTTGCAAGCAGCCACCATCTCGATTGAGGATAAAATTGGAAATTTTAATGTGTCTGCTGTTTACAGTCCTCCTAAGCACAAAATAACAGATGAACAGTACAATGAATTTTTTAACACACTTGGTACTCGATTTATTGCCGGCGGAGACTGGAATGCAAAAAATGTTCATTGGGCTTCAAGACTCACTAACACTAGGGGGAGAGAACTCAAGAAGAGTATTGACAAAAATATGTTAGGAACCATCTCTACACCAGATCCTACCAACTGGCCAAGTGATTCGAAAAGATTGCCTGATGTTATTGACTTTTTTATAATGAAGGGTTTATCAAGCCTATTCCATCACATACAAACATGCCTGGACGTTGACTCGAATCATGTCCCAGTTATACTAACCATTGGCATAAATGCTATTAAAGTCTCAAAAAGTATAAAACTTTATAATACACGCACTAATTGGAAAAGGTTCCACAAACTGGTTAACGATAGGCTTGATCTGAAAATACCCCTGAAGACTGAGACAGATATAGATGAAGCTACAAGAATTTTTACCACAACAATACAGGAATGCTGCTGGACATGTACTCCCAACTTACCGAACCGCCTACCTCAGGACAAGCTTATCTCAGAATCCATAAAAACAAAAATATTGGAAAAAAGGAGACTGAGGCGAGTATGGCATACAAGTAGACACCCAAACGATAAAAGGAAACTGAATAAAGCCGCCAAGGATCTGAAAGCTCTTTTATCCGAAGCCAATGATGCATCGATGCAAGCTTATCTGGAAAATCTAACAAACACCAAAGCTACAAATTACTCACTTTGGAAGGCATGCAAAAACTTTGACCGGCCACTTCATCACAAACCACCAATTCGAACTCAAGGCGGGAACTGGGCTAAATCCCCGCAAGACAAAGCTACAGCTTTCGCAAACCATCTTAGTCAAGTTTTCCAGTCAAACCGAACAGAATATGATGAAGATGAAACATATATTGATTCAGTTCTCATGCAGGACTACCAACTCGATCTTCCTCTGAAACTAGTAACTCCTAAAGAAATCCGTAGGAACATTACAATCATGGACAGTAACAAAGCACCAGGGTTTGACCTCATTGATGGAAAGGTCCTGAAGGAATTACCACGAAAGGGAATAGTATTTCTTACCTCATTATTTAATGCTATACTGCGATTAGGGCACTTTCCTGATTTATGGAAAGTCTCGCAGGTCATAATGATACTTAAACCTGGAAAGCCTGCTCATGAATTAAGCTCATACCGACCGATCAGTCTTCTGCCAACTACATCTAAATTATTCGAGAAAGCTCTGCTCCATAGACTTACTGACATCCTTAAACAAAAATCAATTATCCCTGACCATCAATTTGGATTTCGTAGTGAACACGCCACATTGGAACAGGTCCACAGAGTTTGTAGAAGCATAAGAAAGTCCTTTGAAAAGAAAGAATATTGTTCATCTGCATTTCTTGACATACAGCAGGCTTTTGACAAAGTTTGGCATAAAGGCCTATTGTACAAAATCAAAAATTTATTACCACATACCTTCTATGGAGTTTTGGCATCTTATATATCCAATAGAATATTTCAAGTCACAGAAAACGAATGTACATCAGGCTTCTACAATATCCTTGCTGGAGTACCACAGGGATCAGTACTCGGACCAGTTTTGTACACCCTATACACATCCGATATTCCAAGAAACTCGGATGTAGTAGTTGCGACGTTTGCAGACGACACAGCGTTACTTGCATCACACAAATGTCCGATGCAAGCATCGCAAAATCTACAAAAGGCACTGAATGAAATAGAATCCTGGATGAAAAAATGGAAAATTACTGCCAGTGTCACTAAATCAGTACACGTGACCTTTACTCTTCGCAAAGATAACTGTGCTCCTGTAAAACTAAACGGTACTCAACTTCCCCACTGTGATACTGTCAAGTACTTGGGCATGCATCTAGATCGTCGACTTACCTGGAAAGAACACATTAAAAAAAAAAGGGACGAAATAAATTTAAAATACAGAGGACTCCACTGGCTTCTAGGTCGAAACTCAAAACTGTCCATGAACAACAAACTCCTCATTTATAAAACAGTCCTTAAACCAATATGGACATACGGACTGCAACTTTGGGGTGCAAGCTGTAACTCTAATATAATGATAATGCAACGAGTTCAAAACTATATTCTCAAGCAATTATCAGGTGCTCCCTGGTTCATCAGAACAGAAGAGGTCCACACTTTCTTGAACATACCAACCATCAAAGAGGAAATATATACGCAACATCTTTCATACAAAGTGCGATTGGGAAAACATCCAAACCCTCTTGCTACAAAACTGCTTGAACCTGAAAACGTGCGTCGTCTCAAAAAGCGACGAGACATTTTTGACTAGTCAACACTGCCGGCTACCAAGCCCGATAAAATAAAGGGTGGACTCCAATGGGAGCAGCATCCTTCCTGCCATACGCGCCTTCAACATATCCGCTTATAGTCTAGCGACTGATCGCAGATATAATAATAAAAAAAAAAAAAAAAAAAAAAAAAAACTTTCATATAAATACTTATCGCTATCATCTTCAGATACCTACGTAATTACTCATTTAGTTAAATAATGTAAGAGAAAATAATTTACCGATGAAACACATAGGTACCTTATAGTTACCTACTTCTAATTAATTATTACCTAATTGTATTCTACCATAATACGCTACTAAAAAAAATAGTGAAATTAAACTATTGATGATTCTAAAAAATACTGTAATAAAGACTCTACATTCTACAATCTCCGAATTATGTAAAAAAATTCATTTCTTCTCATTCATTCTATGTACAACACTACTGTCTACACTAACAATACAAAACACAGTTCCTTACCCAATCTATTAAGCCCATGGCTGAAATGTCCCACAATATCAGCATGTAACAGCAGATCAGTCTGCGCCTTTGCCTCCGAGACGGGAGCCCCTGCAGCCACCAGGCTCTCTTCCATGAACCTCTTAATCTCCTCAATACGAACAGACGGCATGATGACTGATCACTGACAGTAATTTAATCACAATCTTATTTATAAACCATTGTAACTAGATAACATTATTGTTTGGGTTCATTATGTAAATGTTTGATTTGTCTAATTTGTTTTGCAGTGGCAAATGCGGTTTGCATACTGGTTTTGGCTAATTACTGTTAAGTGTTACCTGATTGGTTACTGTTATATTTATAAGATTGAAGAGAAATCAGCAGAAAATAAACAGATACGGGAATAAATAACGTACACCGGATATAATCAAGACTGACTTTTTTTTTCCAAATACCCACATAACAAAATATATGATCCACAGATAATGCTTAATGCAAATACACTGCAGTTACTTATAGTTTTGAAGTCAATTTCGTATTAAATTTAAGTACATTTTATGAGCAATTTTTCCATTTCTCTGACTAACATTATTTTTAGAAGTAAGATGATCTATCGTCGCCTTTTTACATACCAAACAAATCAACTTTAAAACACGTGATTAAAATATAATTTACTGAAATGAATCCCCAAAAATGTACAGCCGAATTCGAACGAAATGTTTTTTTGCCAAGTGCAATTACTAGTGACCTTTACAATCGCGAGATTCGTTTCCTTATCTTGAACTATTCTCGTGAAATTGAAATTACCTCAAATTAGTTCCAAAAAAATAATTAAGTTTGTTCACCGAAATCACTGAGACACTGAACACATCCGCACAACGAGATGAAGTGTAAATTACTAAATATTATGATTTGCGATAAAGTTACCAAAACAATCAAAATTCAAATTCAAATTAATTTATTTGCCAAAAAACATGGTATACATAGATGTTAACAATTGAGTTCCAGCATGTTCAGCCGTTATTAACAGCATGCAAATTATGTCACTTAATTATAAATCAAAATTTCATTTATTATTTTCATTATCATTACATTTACATTCAACAATCATTATTATCAAAGTCAATCAATCAAAGTCAAAATTTATATTTGAAGTATTCTGCCATTGTGTAAAAGGAACGCTCTGCGAGGAATTTCACTAGTTGCCATTTTAATTTATTAAGTGGCAGTGATCTAAACTCTTTAGGAAGATGGTTAAAAATTTTGATAGCCATTGCATAGCTGTTCCTGTTAAGGAGCGCCGTTCTACACAAAGGCATGCGCAAACGCGTCGGGTCTCTTGTAATGAAAAGCGAGCTATCCTCAAAGGTTGTGAATAAGTTATGATGCTTTTTGACGAAAATTATGGTTTCTAAAATGTACATACCGGGAAGTGTAAGAATTTTCAGCCGCTGAAAAATTGGCCTACAGCTTACAAGAGGACCGACACCCGCTATAGCTCTTAAACACTTTTTCTGGGCTAAAAACACTTGATTAATATTAACGGAATTCCCCCACAAAAGTATTCCGTATCGCAATATTGATGCAACGTAACCGTGATATGCCACTATAGCAGCTTTTTCAGATACAGTCTTACGGATACGCCGTAGTGCAAACACGAATCTATTCAAGCGCGTACTAACACATTCAACCTGTGATTTCCAACTACATCTTTGGTCAAGAACTAAGCCTAAAAATTTGGTTTCAGTAACTTCTTGAATCGTTTTACCATCATAGTGTATATTAAGATGAGTCATATTGTTTTTGCTTTTATTATAAAATTGGATGTAGTTTGTTTTTGCTAGGTTTACGTTTAAACCATTATCCTCTAACCATTGGATTACCTTAATTATAGTATGATTGATTGAAAATTCAAAGTCAACTCCATTCTTTTCCGAAATAATAACCGAAACGTCATCAGCATATAAAACAGACTCATTCACAATTACATTAGGTAGGTCATTGATATATAATAGGAACAAAAGAGGTCCCAATATGCTCCCTTGCGGTACTCCATTCCCATTATATTTATAATCTGACTTATAAATCTCTGTGTTGTGACCGGAAGTATGAGAAATTTCAACTCTTTGTTTACGATTTCGTAAGTAACTTTCTAACCAATCCAAGGCAAGACCTCGTATACCGTACTGGTTGCATTTGTAGAGAAGTACGTCATGATTTACAAAATCGAAAGCCCGGGTCATGTCAAAAAATACAGCAGTTACCCGATTATGTTTATCCACCTGTTCCACAATGGATTTCACCAAAGAAAATGCAGCTAGTGTGGTAGATTTATTTTTTTGAAAGCCACATTGCTCAGTTTTAATGATGTTGAATTTTTTTAGAAATTCGCTTAATCTGTGATGCATAATTTTTTCATAAACTTTAGCCATGACAGGGATTAATGTTATAGGTCTATAATTTGCTACGTCTTCCTTCTTACCTTTTTTAAACAGTGGTTTAACTATTGATATCTTCAGGCTGCTAGGGAATATTCCTTGGGTGAAAGAGAGATTTATTAAGTATGATAGAACATTAGCCACCTGCTCTTTACAAAATTTTAGAACTTCAGTCGTTATTGAGTCATATCCAACAGCTTTGGTGTTATTTAGTGATGTGATTGCTTTAGATACTTCCATAGGTGTGCAGGGCATAAGAAAAATAGAAGAGTTCACTGTGTTTATATTGCTAAAGTTATTACATTTTTTATAGGTTTTGCTTACATTGGTGTTAATAAAATGGTTGTTGAAAACGTTAACTATAACATTTGGATCTGTAATTGTAACATTGTTTTGAATTATACTCCCTATTCTATCACATGATTTTTCCCTGTCCACTTTATCTTTTATAATATTCCACGTAGCTTTCGATTTATTCTTTGACCTTTTTAAGTATGCCATATTTGTTATTACTTTTGAAGCTTGAATACATTTTTTTAATAATTTACTGTATTTTTTGTAACTTGTTTTGTTCTCACAATGTTTATTTCTATAATAATTATTCAAAAGAGAGCGTTTGTGCCTACATGCTGTTCTAAGCCCTTTTGTAATCCAATTTGGCGAAGTTGTTATGTTACTTACTTTAACTCTGATTTCTGGAAAACATAGTTCATAGAATAATCTAAAAGTTGATAAAAACTTGTCAAAGGCCTCATCGCTATTGCTTTCTTCAAACACATCGCTCCAAGATAGTTGTGCCAAGCAATCTCGAAACTTACGCATATTGTCATGACAGAAACTTCTTTTATATATAAACCAGTGAACTGTTTTCGGGATCGTCTGGATGACAGGAAACAAGAGTGTTTGGCACGTATCATGGTCCGACAAGTGGAGTTTGTGAGTATCTCCTGATGCATTCTTAATATTACTAACTATATGGTCAATACATGCAAGTTGTCGTGTAGGTTTATCAATATGAATTTGTAAATTGTTGTTAATTAATATGTCTTTATACTTCATTGTCACATTATTATCTTTTAAAATATCAATATTCATGTCACCACATATAATTATTTGTTTTTCTTTTTTACTCTCAAGTTTATGCATTAGCGTCTCAAAGATATTTAAAAATTCCGATACATTTGCATTAGGAATTCTGTAAATACAAATTATTATGCATTGAAGTTTTGGTATGTTAATACCACAGCATTCAAATGTTTTTTCTAAAGATATTTCATTGCAAATGGTCAGAGGTACAAAATCAATACTGTTGTCTACAAAAATACAAACGCCGCCTCTTTTCTCCGATTTCCTGCAAAAATGGGAAGCTAATTTAAAATGTTTTAGACTCATATGATGCTCATCACCGCTTTTCACAAAAGTTTCTGAAAAGCATAATATTTGCAGAGGTTTTTTATTATTGATACTCTTTAGTTCAGAAAGGCATAATTCTATGGCGTCCAATTTATTAAGAAGACCAGCTATGTTTTGATGCAACAGGCAAGAATAATGTGTTAGGTTTGTATGTTTTGTGTTGGTTTTTGGGGAAAAAAAATACCGGTTTTAGATAGTGGCTTATCATGGTTAGATTTACTTATGATGGGGAAGTAAAACGGTATAGTACCTTTTTTGGGTATCACATTTATAGGAGCAGTACTCATTATACGTTTCATTGGTATTTGATTAAATGTTAAAAATTTTTCTGTATAATAGTCATAATCAAAAATGAAATTTAACTTTTTACAAATATTTACTAAATATTGTTGTCTAGAATAAAACGGAAGATCTGAATTTAAAAAAATGCAATTTTTAACATGCTTACAATGTAATTTTAACAGATTATTTAACATTATTTCATTCAAAAAATGGTTACTGCATACATTCAAAAGAATAATTTTACTATTTTTTACATTTTTAAATATTGTCGATAGTTCCATAATCACCTCATAGGGATTTTTGTCATTTTCACCTACACACACTATTAAATAGTTCTCAGGTAAATCACGGAAACTATGTAAACTATTTACTATATCACAAGTTTTGGCAAAGGGTTTGATGAAGGAGTTAATGTAGTATTTGCCATAATTTGTTTTTATTCTAGAACGTATAAGCTCGGAGACAAGACCCTTGCATTGTTGACTTCCAATAATATATATTTCGGGGAGAAGTTGATTGTAATTTATATATTCTTTATTTTTGTTATGGTCACTGCAGTAATGCGATTCATTTTTTAATACAACGCCATCTTGTGTCTGCTCGCACTGTCTATTATTGTTTATAGATTTTGAAGCGCCATCCGTCGACATATTATGGTTAGGCTGTGTTTTTGTTGCGCTGTCAGTTGTCGCAATTTCATCGGCAGAAAGATCACTGCAACTCACGTTTAATTTTTGGGTTTTTAGTAGGCTATATCTGGATTTGCACGGCTTCTTTTTTATTGATGAGATATGATTGACCGAATCGTTGAGTGTGGGGGGTGTACAAATTTTCTTTAAATGAGCTATAGTATTTTGTTGTTTAACTATCTTTTTTTCCATTGAGCATTTCTCCAATAACAGATTATCAATTTCATCGTGTGCAGATTGTAGTTGCGTTTTTAGTTCACTTATTTGTTCTAGTAGTTCAGTGTGTTCGTATATATTTACAGTGGAGATGTCAGGTAAACTTTTAGATAAATAATCCGTATTTGTGGACATTAATGAAGAATCCAATGACTCGTTAAAGTTTGATTGACCCTTTCTTCTAAAAGTTACGAAGGTATGATTGTCGTTCATTTTTGTTATTTAAATCCTCTTTTTTTTTTTTAATTAATATATATATATATTTTTTATTTTTATAGCAGGAATGTTTCAAATCCCTTTTTTTAATATGAAGAAAAAATTAAAAATAAAAAAAAAATTCTTTTATAATATCTCCCGCCCCAGTCTGGTTTTGAACTCTGCTTGCTCGTTGTCGATTGTTTTGAAGTCTAGTAGTATCAGGCAGCAGCTATGCGTACAATTACATATGCTTACGAAATTTTTGTATAGTTCTTAATTGTGGTATTCGTTTTTGTAAAATACGTTACTATGACTCATTTTTGTGAACAAAGAAAATTAAAAAATAACATCTTGTCACTTTTTATGGATACTAAACACTAATAAAAATGATCCCAGGGATTGTCTTAACTGTATGAATCACACTTTCACACAAAGTTAACGATTTAACACATATTTTTGTCCGATTTTTTTCTTCACTTTCTTTCACTATAATAACTTTTAATATTGTAGAATTTACAGTCAATTTTAGTTATATAACACTTGTCCCGATAGTTCAAAAATCACAGAGTAAGATACACTATTTTTTGTTTATAAACAGTAAGTTTTAATATTTTTAATCGTTTATTTGTACGGAGCTGATCTTTACTTGGTGACAGCGTCACGCGAACTATAACTAATCGAGATAATTTATTTCGTAATAGTAATAAAATGGCTTAATTTAACGATTTACAATGTGCCACTGTTTATCTTACTTACCAATTTTTTTTAAAGATTGTCATTTTACAAAAAATTTATGTGTAGGTATAAAAAATTCTAACATTTATTATTGGAAATGCCAAAAAAGATTTTTATAATTTTCTCTCTGGTGTAGTCAGGTAAATAACGAGACAATCTCAACCGAAACAACATAATATATGTCGATCTCAATTATTTAACTTTTAATAATACTTAATATTGTTTTAAATACCTAAGTAAAAAAATGTATATTTGGGATTAAATATGTCCGGTTAAAATGGGTCAAAATCGAGTCTAGAACTCAATGTAAAACACTATGTACACTTTAGTATTATTTATATCAGAAACGGTTTGTGTAGTTTTCACGAATATATCGTAGTTTCTTCACAATTTTTCATTAAATATAGTTTTTATCATACATATTTAAATCATAATCATCATTCAAATAAAAAGTATATTTCATGTGAACGGAGTCGCCAGTAACAGTAAGTATTCAGTAGATTTAGTTCCATTCCAGTTATGTGAATTAGTTCCATTTTATCAGCTTCAACTATATCAAAATATAAACCAACAATTTGTAAGTTCAAATAACTCCATGATGAGCATTAAATTAATTATTTAATATTTATTATTATTTACGTAGTAAACACTAAAATCTATACAATAAAATAGCTTTTTCTTCGTAAGATAAAAGATAGTAAATGTTGCATAATATTATTTTTTATGGATCAAACAAATAAACAACATATTAAGTTTATAGGATTTTAATCTTTAAGATAACGAATAATTATCAGTGTAATCGTGTTAATTATCAAATATTTAGATACTTTAAAATATTATGGGATTTTTAACTTCCATACAAAAAACTTTTTTCCAGTTGCCATCCTACCTACCTCTATGTTTTTTTCCTTTTTGAAAATGCGATCAACGTAATAATTGTTAACTTTCTTGTATTATTTTATCACCGATACGGTACTTTCTGTATCAATGTTTTTTCTATGGGGTTTCATCAAATCGATCTCATTTACTTTTTATTTGAATTACTATGTAGGTAGTTAGATACATTTTATTTCTACTTTCTCATATTTTCTCTTTCATTTTTTTATAAGGACAACATAAGGATTCTGAATGGTTTTTGGTCTGGCGTAGGTATCTGCCCTTACCTGTGGCCGTTTCATATATTCTAATATGTAATTCTTTTTAACAAAAAATTAAACTGCCTTCGAATGATTAGAATTCCAGACAAAGTTTAAATGTGACCAACGGAATTCAAGCCCAATTTCAAATATAAAAAGAATCATCAAAATTAGGCCACTCAATCGAAAGTTCAGAGGTAACACCCAAAAAATTTAAAAATACAGTCAAATTGAGAACCTTTGTTTGAAATCGGTTGAAAAATCAGTAAGAACGCTTTATCTATTGTATTTTTATACTTTGAAGTTTGAACTAATTATTATTTTATTTTCAACGTTTACTTACTTGTTTACTTATCTCGTAATTATGACGGAAAGTCAACAACTTCTCATATAGATAACTTATACCTTATGATTAAAATATTTTCCATATTATAACCATTGCAACGCTTGCAGTGAAGTAGTGTGGTACTTAATTAATAGCTTTTATTTTTTTAATTTTAAAGTAAAACTTTTGTAAGAAATCAGACATGGATAACGTTGGTGAAGGTAAAGTGTTATTTTTTTTAATAATAATAAATGAGTCGTGACATTTTTGTGTAGATATTTATGTGTAAAAAAACATTATTTTTAATTTTCTACTTATTATATTTTTGGTGACAAGAATCTATTGCAAAAATTGATACGCCTTACGTTATTTATTTCATGAATCAAGGAGCTGTTAATTAGATTTTACGAGCAGGCGTTAAATTTTTCGGAGTTTCATATTTTACACATTGCTCTACATAAGGAATTAATATAATTATTTTTTACAAAAAAGGTCACCGACTTATTGAAAATGAAATTTCCAGAATCTAAAATGGAACCAAGTGAACCAATTTAAAAATTCAAAATTAAATGCTTTATGTAACATTTTATTGACATTATTTACTTATTAATTAAAAATTTTCTTTAGCGCCGATATATCAGTTCTTAGCTTAGTGAATTTTTGTAAAAATCCAAAAAGTGTATTTTAATAAATAAACAAATTTTTTATTTATATAATTATTACACTTAACTAAGTCTATTATTAAACAGAGTATTTGAACTATATAAAGTTCATGTTTTAGTTATTAATTATTTGTCTAGAGTACTAGCAATTCGCGTTAAAGAAAAATAGTATAGGAATCGCGGGCTCATTCACCTTGATTATCTAATTCAGTTTAGAAATGAATCGAGCGCCTCAGTCGCGAACGCTTGCTTTCGGAGGACGAGCGCGCTGTAACATTTTTTATCTGTATGTTGTTTGTTTATCCTTTATTTTACTTATAAACACAATTCAGTTAAGGTGAGTTATGGCATTTTACTTGTTCAATACTCATTTTTTCTTAATGGATTATATTCAATGAGAAGTATGCAGGATCATAATAACCTATTCGTTATAATTCGCATATTTACCGGTTAGCATTAGATGTTTTAGTAAAATTTGTCATTCATTCTTATGTAAGTACCTACCTACATATAGGTATGGTATGTATTTAGTTGTTTGTATGTGTTTAAGACAATGCTAATCTTTAAATTTATTTTTTTAGTAAATAGTCATTATAAGATAGTATTAACTATTAATTAGTATTATGTTATCTTGCTAATTATATTCTAATATTAGCGTTGTAAATACAACATGATAATGAATAATTTAATAATAAAAAACAAAGACGATGATAAATCTATAATAATTTAAAATAATAATAATGGACACTTGTTATAATACTATGTATAATTTAGCTATTTGTTAGTATATATGTTATAACTTATTAGACACCATATTAAATTAAATAAAAATACGCTGTACCTCCTTGAGTGTAAGGAAAAACTTGTTTGAACAACATTTTATCAATATACATATATGTATTCTATACCTACCTAGGTTAAGAAATTTATTTAGTAAGTACATTTATTTATTTAATATTTTTTAAAATTTACGTTATAGGTACTACTACTGATAGGTACACCTCAGTTCACCCTTTTGCATTCTTCATCTATAATTAAGTTTTACAAACGAGAGTAAGAAAGGTAGGTACCTACCTACCTATCTCACTCCCATCTATTGGTTTAGCATTTCAAATAAAACATATCTACTGACTGAAAGAGGGAATAAAATAATATAGCTACCGAAGATTTGATCTGTTAGGTAGGTACACTTTTATTTAAGGTACCTGGATACTTACAAATTAAAAGACTTTAAATTTTAATTGACAGTTAGTTAATTAATCATGTCATATTACATATTATTATGCGTACTAGGTATATGTATAAATTAAAACAATAGGTATATACCTACTCACAGAAATAAATAAGTTCTTCATAAACAGTTTTATCACAATAAAAACCCGAAATGTGAAACATTCAAATTTATACAATTTACTACATAATATAGGTAAGTGAAATTACATGGAAGTTGAAATAATAGAGTATCTTCACTTGTGTTATACTTTTTTTATTGTTTTGACTTTTATGAAAGTGGTTACCTAGCTATTGCGATATTATTACGTACCTATTTGTGGTATACCTGTATCTCAAATTATAAATATAATATTCTTTATCGCCATTACCGTCTTTACCATAGGGGCACAGGGGGCCAGTGCCCAGGGCCCCCCATCGTCTGGGGGCCCCCCTGGAGGAGATGTAGGACTGACAATTTTTCTCACATAAATCTCAAAATATTTTATTAAAAAGCAATAGGTACACTTTTCTCGTTGCAAGAACGTCAGATCATTTTAAGATTTATTCGAATCAAAACATCTATGTATTAGGAATAATTCGAGTGATTCGAACACCATTAAGTATAATTAACTTATCAGACATTTACTCGAATTATTTATTTACTTATTAACGTAATATAATAAGAATAAGAATAAGAATAAGAATAAGAATAAGAATATCTTTATTGAAAAAGTAAAATAATACATTTAAAATTTGGGGAAACTAAAGCCTGTGTTAGTTGGAAACTGTGTTACAGGCTTTAGAATCCCTTCACAATCAATAATATATTTTTACTTGAATTATTTTGGGAATTATGAAAATTAATAACAAGTCTAAGTTTACAGAATAGCATACAAGGGCGTTGTGACAAAACTTTAATCTCTGGGCCTCTAGACAAGTGGCAGAAACTCTAGAGAATAGAATCCGCTATTGATACTAATTGATATAAGCTTATGACGTTTTGCTAATGTTTCGGTCACACTACCAAGGACGACGACGACCACGACCAAAATTCCCATCCAGCCGAAATTTGGTAAAATTATCAAAAACACAATCTATAATTAATATTATAAAGCTGAAGAGTTTGTTTTTTTGTTTGAACTCGCTAATCTCGGGAACTACTGGTGCGATTTGAAAAATTATTTCGGTGCTAAATAGCCCACTTCTGAGGCAAGATTATAAGATACCAAAATCGTTGAATTACTCCATGACGTTACGGTATTGTTATGATTCGACCTTGAAATTTTACTCTCAACGCGCCTAAAGAAGTTTCACTTCAAAAATATATTAAAATTTCCCAACCTTCTGTTACTAGGAAAAATTTTTTTCCTAAAAGTCAATAGATAATATATAGGTTTTTCGTGATTTTTACCGAAACGGTAAGTTTTATCATATAACCACTTTTACCCAAATTGTAGATCATAAAATTATCTATACAAAAGAATCAATACATTATTTTCCTAAGATGTAGCTTCCTACCATTTTCTAACATATAACGATTTATAAACTCATCCCATCCTTATAATATGCACACGTTTCTTAAATCACTTCACACCTAAATGATTTTATGATAAAACTTATCGTTTCAGTATAAATCGCGAAATCACCTATTTTTATTTTATTTTATTTATAACCTGGAATATGTTTTTTTAATTCACGTACCGGAATGACAGTTAATTTTGTATTTTATTTTTAGTAATCCTTTGAACAATTTTACTAATTTTCTGCTGGATATGAAATTTTGTAGTTTTAAAGGTCCTAGAATTTAGTGAACTCTATTCACACCGGACCATTTCTATATGAATAGATGACAAGCGTTTTGACTTTTGCCATTTGCCTAGGCCTTGAATAAATTATGTCAATAACGCACGCAATAATTTTGATCAATATGAAACGGCTACGAAAGAAAAAATCCAGATGCTAATTAAAAAGATAAATTTGAAAAAGAGAAAGGTAATTTGAAAAAGTAATTCTTAAAATATTTCTTAATTAAATTTAATTTAAGTCAACTTTGGAGCGCCATTACAGCAGCAGCGTTTCAAATGAATTACAGTGAAACTTGGTTAAGTGGGACCTGGATAAGTGAGAAACCTCCATAACTGGAACTCATGCTGAGGTCCCAACACTTTGGCACTGAATTAACTCTGTTAGTGGGACGAGGTAAACCTCTATATCTGGGATTTGTTCTTTCGATTTATCATCATAGTTACCTCTATAACTGAGACAGCGAGTAAATTTTATATGCATAAACCTCTGTAACTGAGATAACATTGTTTGTTTACTCATTTACACATATACGTAACACGTTATTTTATTTAATGATCGCACCTGTATAACTGAAATAACCTGTATTCTCACCTCTATTAATGGAACCCTCTGTAAATGAGACAGATATTTATTTATACCTGTATATCTGAGACACTGGGTAAGTGGAATACCTCTATAAGTGAAACGACATTGCAGGTCCCTTGATGCCTCACTTAACCAGGTTTCACTATAAAAAAATAAGGAAAAAAAGTTTCCTCAAAAGACCATATTTAATACAAGATTGGTCAGAAGTAACGTTTTTGTAAAATGTATAAAAAAAATGGAGCAAAAATTTTACATTGAAATTTGCTCGTTTCTTATTACTCCTTTAAGTTTCAATTTAGGGCAAAAACATAATATACAGGGTGTCCCAAGAAGTATGGATGAACTGAAGCCAGGAGGTAGAGGACCTAGAGGGCTATCCGAATCACCCCCATGTGTGTTATGCGATTTTTCGTAGTTTCGGAGTTATGACTCTTTTTTCAATTTTTCACCTATCGCCGAGTACGATGATATTTTCACTCATGGTGACGTCAACTATTGCGCTAGATGCTTGATTTTTTTTGTGTGCTAAGCTGAAAGATAGGCCAATTCAGTATGGTAACACTTACTATCGTTAGATCTTCGAATGGAATAAAAAAAAGAATTAAATGCCAAGAAAGATAAAATTATCCAGTATGTTCACAACTTCAAGGGCCCATAAAAAAATAAAATCACATAAGAAAAGTTTTCCGTTTGGCTTTTAAAAACTTGCTCTATCTATCAGGTAGCTACCCAGAAAATTTAATTTTATTATTCAGAAGGCTTCAATCGAAAAATTGAAATCTAAATGTGGTAAGTGCAAAAATTTTATTAACATGATGATCATTAAAACCAATAAATAGGTGTTTAGTTACCAGAATTTTTTTTAAAATAACCCCGCTGTTGCTCAATGCAAGTGCGACATCACCGTAAAAAGTTGTCTATTAAATGTCTTTATGCCCTTTTATAATTTTAAATGGTTTCTTCTGCTACTATGAATTTCCGGGCTATTTCGTCCAAATTGTGGCATTCTCTCAAGTAGCCGAGGTCTATTTAGTATCCCCATTGAAACAAATCAATTGGGTTTAGGTCGAGGGACCGTGGAGGCCAGGTTTTAAGGCAAGCGTCACCGGCGCATGCGCAGGCTGCAACGACCAATCCATCTTTCAGGGTATCTTTACCCTTTAGCCTGGCCTGAACGGTCTCCGGACATAAACCATATTGATTTTTTTCCGTGGGGATACTACAAAGACGAGAGACTGCTACAATTTGGACGAAATAACCCGGAAATTCATAGTAGCAGAAGAAACCATTAAAAATGATAAAAGGGCATTCAGACATTTAAAAGACAACTTTTTACGGTGATGTCGCACTTGCACTGAGCAACAGCGGGGTCATTTTAAAAAATTCTGGTAATTAAACACCTATTTATTGGTTTTAATGATCATCATGTTAATAAAATTTTTGCACTTACCACATTTAGATTTCAATTTTTCGATTGAAGCCTTCTGAATAATAAAATGAAATTTTCAGGGTAGCTACCTGATAGATAGAGCAAGTTTTTAAAAGCCAAACGGAAAACATTTTTTATGTGATTTTATTTTTTTACGGGCCCTTGAAGTGGTGAACATACCGGGAAATTTTACCTTTCTTGGCATTTCATCCTTTTTTTTATTCCATTCAAAGATCTAACGATAGTAAATATTACCATACTGAATTGGCTTATCTTTCAGCGTAGCACACAAAAAAAAATCAAGCATCTTCCGCAATAATTGATGTTACCATGAGTGAAAATATCATCGTACTCGGCGATAGGTGAAAAATTGAAAAAAGAGTCATAACTCCGAAAATACGAAAAATCGCATAACACACATGGGGGTGATTCGGATAGCCCTCTAGGTCCTCTACCTCCCAGCTGCCGTTCATCACTACTTTTTGGGACACCCTGTATAATTGTGGGAAAAAATTTGTATACCTAGTTTGATTTCTTTTTGTTTCAAAGGGCCCCCAATTCTTGTGTGCCCAAGGGCCCCGGCATAGTCTAAGACGGCCCTGTTTATCGCTCGAGTCGAAAATACAAAAAAGCTAACAAAACATCTTATATACGATACATTACAGTTTGTTTACAAATAAATGTCGGCAGTTAATTATAATAGTAGTCAATAATTACTCGATTAACAGGCAATAAACACATGAATAACGAGGTTTTTAACTCGCTACAACTTACAATGCAATGACGTAATTGATAACGTTCAATAACCACATGATGGGCAATAGTGCTAGGATAATAACGTAAACATGTATTATTATACTCATTTATATCATTAGGTATATGTTATTTTTCCTGATTTATAACGAAGTAATAACTATATATTTGTTATTTTGTTTGTGATATTTTAGAATCAATTGTTCTTTTTTATGAACAAGTAAAAGTGTTCAAGGTTCATAAGTTAGGAATAAGTACATATAAGATATAAGGATATGTTTAAGAAAACTAACTAACTAGCAAAGTAACTCCAACTGTTTCAAGTGTGATGTTACACCTGAACATACTCTTCAGCTTCAGAAACTTATAGTATAGATATTTTATTCACACATAAATAAATAAAAAATATTTTCAGTGAAAATGGCGCGAGTTGCCACGCGGGAAGCGTTGCGCTTCATGACGGACTGCCTGAAGGCAGTTGGTGCTGCTTCAAGAGCTGCTCAGCAGCAAGCGGAACTGCTTATAGAAGCTGATAGAATGGGACATCCTAGCCATGGGTTAAATAGACTGGGTATGTACCTACTTAGTTATTCATAATTATCACATGCTTTAAATGCTAGTGTTTATTTTCCTAATAATATGTGGAAGAACGTGGAGGCGCGACAATTTTATTATTGTAATTGGTATTGTTTACCTTACGTATGGAGTGAGAAATCTAATACCGATTATTATTATTCATCATGCATTTGATATACTTTATTAAAGTAAAATTAACTTTAAGAAAGCAATTTAATTATTTTTTTGCATTTTAGAACTTTACGTCAACGATATAATATCCGGAGCATGCATGCCCAACAATGAACCGAAGGTGCTGAAAGAAACCGCGTCAACAGCGTGGGTTGACGCTAACAATGTTCTTGGAGCAACCGTCAGCCATTTCGCTATGGACATCGCTGTTAAGAAAGCCAAAGAAACTGGTGTTGGTTGGGTCTCTGTAAAAGGTACTGATTATAGTTAAAATTATGTTTCTACTCAGTGTAAAATTATAAATTTCCTATTTCCTATACCACAATGAGCTAATGTTAGATATAATCTGGTGTTTTCCTGTGTTAATTGTAGATGAGGAAACCAAAATTGAGCGCACGGATTAATTAAATTATGTGACTGCTATATTTTTTAATAAAACGTATCAAACATTTGTAAATTTAATCCTTTTAGGATCAAACCACAATGGAATGGCTGGATACTGGGCAAGGAAAGCATCCGAAAAGGGGCTAATCGGCATGGCGTTTACGAACACCTCACCATTACTTGCACCCACGAGAAGTAAAAAGGTCAGTATTTTTTATCTGTTACTCTTATACACAAAAATTATAAAACCTATTTAATTATAATAATTAAATGCTAAATTATATGAGAACTAGCTGCCCCGGCAGACCTCTCCTATTTAGTACCCCTATTTTCTCTTCATAAGAACCAGCTTCCTTGTAAAAATAATTTTTCGAAATAAGTCGAGCCGTTCTCGAATTTTACGCTTAGCAATAACAATCGGCAATAAATTTTTATATAAGTAGTTTAGTCATTAGTACTCATTACCTACCTTAAATTTTGTATCCATGACGAAATAAAGCATTTGAAAACTGGCTTTCACGTGCAGTTAAATAAATTATTGTAACAAACTTGATGTGTTATTTAAACATTTTCAGGCAGCATTAGGAACGAATCCTCTGTCCGTAGTCGCACCAGCTTCCGATGGAGAAACTTTCTACCTGGACATGGCAACTACTGCAGTCGCAGTTGGAAAGGTAAAACAATCATTTTAATATTAGGATTTCATTTATCATTACAATATAATTTACCCCGACGGAATACTTTACAGCGAGCGTAGCATTAAAATTATCACAATATTGTTAAGAGACTGATCGATTTCTGGAGACAGTAAAACATAATAATTTACTTTGTTTACTTTTCCTTTTCAGATTGAAATGCAAATGCGCAAAGGAGAAAAGCTTCCAAATGGTTGGGCACAAGATCCAGATGGGAAGGAGACTAATGACGCAAACCTGGTATTCATTTGTTTTTTAATTTTCACTAGCTCTATCTTAATGATCCTAGCTTATGTTTTACTAGCTTGATAGTACCTTCTTCATCGGGATGATTCAATCAAGTCAATTATATTAATGCACTTCAGATCGATCTAGTTTTCCGTTAACTAAAACATGCAAATATTAAAAATATGTTAAAATTAAAACTCACTTTATAAGACTATTAAGAAGAATTGACAACCTTCTTTTTTTGAAGTCGGTTAAAAATTCGATTCCTATTTTGCAATAATTTACCTACTGTTTATTTGTTTCCCTAATTGTAATACTTTATGTAATATTTTCAGGCCTTTAAAACCGGTTGTTTGATGCCCGTGGGAGGTAGTGAGCAATCATCAGGTTACAAGGGATATGGACTAGCTGCTATGGTGGAACTATTCTGCGGTATATTGTCAGGTAAGTTATATATGACAATATAATAGCTACAAACCTACAAGCTAAAGCCCCTAAAGCTTATTTATAGATTTAAGAATAGATTATTTAAGGCAAATCTACTAACAAAGCATTTACGCTTAAAATAAGGCTCGGATTTTATTAAGTACTAGCGGTGCGACCCGGCTTCACCCGTGGTACATATTTCGCAATAAAAGGTAGCCTATGTTCTTTCTCAGGGTCTAAAGATTATCTGTGCCAAATTGCATCAAAATCGGTCCAGTAGTTTATGAGCCTATTCATTACAATCAAACAAACAAAGTTTTCCTCTTTATAATATTAGTGTAGATCTATTATATAGAAAATAGTATTGACTTTAGATTAGAATACACGTTAGAAGGTAGAACAATATTTACAATTAATATAACACATATTAGACGTCGACGGCATGATTGAATAAAATTATTGTGAGAGAAAAAAAACAACTGATGTAAATGGCTAATTAGCCTCATTTCAACATGTCATTCCTGGAGATTTTTTAACCAATTTTGTCCTTTTTACTTAGAATATCATTGATGAATAAAATGTTAATCCCCTTTCCCTTTAATCCCCTTTTAATTAATCCCCTTTTTCAGGTTCCAATTACGGTCACCACATTCGGTCATGGTCACACAGCGGTCACGGCGGGCCGGCCAATTTGGGCCATTGTTTCGTGGCTTTGGATCCAGAATGTTTCGCTCCTGGCTTTGGGGATCGTCTTACAGATTGTATACAGCATTGGAGGGAATTAGAACCGGTATAATATTCAATTTACCATTACGTATAGTCTTGTATCTGTGATACTGTATTTCTTGCTATTTATGTTAGCAATGTTTTTTTTAATTATTTATGTGTGCATTTTTTTGAATTGACAATTGCCAATAATTGTCAATATCAATATCAAATAAATTGTAATTAAGTAATTTATACTCCGTTATTTTATCTGTGAACTAGAACTTTGTAACGGTCAAAATCCAAGTATCGTAAGCAAATCGATTGCATTTCGTTATCAACCAATTAACAGGTGATAAGCATTGGCATCTTCAAAGTAAAATTGATTGAAATAGCTTATTTACACTATCGAATATTGCTTGTACTAACTCAGAAATCTTCGTGGGCTCATGCACTTTGGAGGTCTTCACATCAAATACATAGTTTACAATGAAGTACATATATAAATGTCATATAGACAAATGGGTATTAATTTTTGTATGTATTATTTATTTCAGGCGGATCCATCTTTGCCCGTATTAGCACCAGGGGACAAGGAAAAGAAACATGCAGAATTAACAGATGCTAAAGGAACTGTATCTTACGTTAAACAGCAGATTGAATCTAGCGCAGCACTTGCTAAGAGACTGAAAGTTACACCCATGAAAGTTGAATCTGATGTATAGAGTATTTTTATAGAAGTATAATATTATATGTACAGTAAAAGAAGATATGGGTATAGCAATGCTTTAGGGTTGTGCGTTAAAGCTTCTAGTTGGTTCTTTTAAATGATCAGTCTTTATGCACCTATAGGTTCATAGGTTCATTATTTATCGAACATTTTTTCGTAATCTACCCACATAATTTTATGTAGGTAGGTTACTAAAAAAAAAAGTGATATTGTTTAATCAAGCGAGGCATTTCTTTTCACTGGAACAAATGAATTTATAACTACCTATATTATTTATAATACACAAAAGAGTAATTAAAATGAATGTTAAAATGACTTCAATTTATTATTATGTGATGTTATAGTATTTAAGAGTATTATCATTGTATTATACTTAGTTATCGTAGTTTTTGTATTCTAAAATATTTTTACATTTTGAACAGTGTATAAATTATTAATTTGTATATCGACTATTATTTTATATTAATTCATGTTAAAAATCATAGATACAAAGAAGAATTTTAAGCTTAATTTCGATTTTTCCATAAAGCACTATAATTTTTACTGTCTACTAAGTATACCTACTGTCTGTAGAGTGCTTCTTGTTAGAACGCAGCATTCCGAAATATCCTAATGATATTAAACTGTCGTTAGTCGACACAATAAATAATGAGGTGAAAAAAATTAAATCCCAAATGAAACTATTTGAAGACCGACTCCACGTGTTCGAATCAGAGGCAGAAAAAAGTCGTTATATTATGACCAATCTTCAAACCACCATTGCAAATCTTGAGCTCGAACAAAAACGAGTTGAGCAAAAAAATAGGTTTTTAAATGTTGAGGTTGTTGGATTACCCGAAAAACCGAACGAAAACTTATTAGACGAATTTATTCGTCTAGGTACTGCCATTAATTGTTGCATTAACAAAGACGATATTGAATTCATCACCAGGGTGCAATCATTCAAGGACAAAAGCGGTTTTCCACGTAAGATTGTAGTGAAACTGAGGAACAAGATCATTAAAGATAACCTAATTAACAACTTCAGAAAGTATAATAAAGCGAAGGGATTAACATCGAATGACCTTGGCTTTGAAGGTAACTCATTGAAAATATTTTTAAATGAGCATCTGACCATAGCTAATAAAATTTTACTAAACTCATGCAAGCAACGCGCCAAGGAGAGGAACATTAAATTTGTTTGGGTGAAAAACTGCACAATATATTTGCGAGTGAGTGAAAAATCCCCGGCCAAAGCTATCTCGTCAGAAGAAGACTTAAAAACTTTTTTAGAATCATCTTTTTAGTGTGCCCTTTGTATAATTACATTATCCGCATTGTAACGCAAATTTTAACTCATTTTAACACACATACATACACTCTTTACATTTACTCTAATTATCGAATACAGTACACAACTTTATTCACCTCTTTAAAAATAATCAAAAATTTATTTATTCTCTGCATAAAATTTCTAATTCTCATAAATACAAAAGGTTTCGCACCCCTAATATTCATCGTACGATCGCAACATTCCACAACTTTGAATACTTTTTTCTCAAATACCCGCATTTCTCGCAATATTTTTTGTCACAAGGATTTATTTTTATATTTTTATGATTATTACGCAATTCAATTGTATAACATCATGTTACTTACCGTACATTACGTTACAATTTTATTCTATCGTTGTTTTGTATCTTTACTTACGCCTGTAAAGTTAACTTACATATTAAATAATTATAGGTACATTAATATATTGATTAAAATTTTTGACTATGTCTTTAAATGGCTTCGAAAAGTAGTTGTTTGAATATTCATTATCAGAATACTCGTGGTTTACGAACTAAGTTACCAGAATTGCATAAAAACATAGCATCAAGTAATTATGACATTATAATTATAACGGAAAGTTGGTTATGTGACAGTGTTTTGGACTCGGAAGTTTGTGACGCTCGCTACGACGTTTTTCGGTTCGATAGAAAAAAGAAAAATAAAGGTGGTGGTGTCTTATTGTGCGTTAAAAAATCGTTAATGGCATATGTTAATAATAATATACGGTGCGACGACGTAGAAAGTGTTTGGATCACAATTCCTGCGGAGGTTTTTAATAATCATTTTACTAAAAATGAAGGTGATTTTCAAATAATAGCCGTATATATTCCTCCAAACTCAAATTTACCTAACACGTTAAAAAAGTTTAACCACGCCCTATTAACACTTTATGAAAATTACCCTAATAATACGTACTTAGTCGCTGGTGATTTTAACCTACCTTTTATTTCATGGAGTGATAACTTCACGTATAATTTAACTGGTAACAATAACTCTCAATGTTCGGAAGCTGCATTGGAACTTTTAAATATTATAAATTTAATGGGGGCGCGACAGTATAATTTCTCTCCAAACTGTTGTGGAAATATCCTAGATCTTATTTTTTCGAATTTATTAATAGAATGTAATAACATTGTGTGCTCCGATTCACTTGTTAATATAGACCGCTATCACTGGCCCCTAGTTATAACTATAAATGATATTTATATTAAACCTTTTAGACCTCAATTTATTAAATTAAAAAAATTCTTTAGTGCAAATTATGATGCAATAAATATTGAAATCAGCAAAGTTAATTGGGGTTCACTTCTAAATTCGGGTTCGGTCGATGAAGCTACTGCTTATTTTTATAGCGTATTGAATAATGTGATCGATAGGTTTGTACCAACAATAAAAATTTCATCACGCCATAGATATCTTAAATGGTACACTCCAGCTTTAATTAACATGATTAAAGAAAAATATAAATTTCATTCGCGATGGAAAACTCATAAAAATCCTAACGACTATGCGGCTTTTTCGTTACTTAGAACCAGAGTTAAAAAAATACAAAAAGAATCATATACGAGATACATTCAGCGTTGTCAAAATTCAATTAAATCCACGCCTAAGGAATTTTGGAAATACATAAACAACAAACGTAGTAACTGTACCTATCCTTGTAGTATGGTTTACCGGGATCGTAACTTAACGAATGGACATGACATCTGTTCAGCGTTTAGCGAATACTTCCAGTCTGTTTTTCAATCTGATAATCCTTTAGATTCTCTGCCCTCGGTATGTGAGTCTCCCTTTACTAACAATTTATTTACCATCGCCATAGAAGATAAGGATCTTAAGATGCTTTTCAAACAATTAGACGGTCGGAAAGGAGCGGGTTCTGATGGTATACCCGCAATTTTTATCAAACGCTGTCATACTAGTCTTCTCGCTCCTTTACGTATTCTTTTCCAACGATCTATAGATGAAGGCATCTTTCCAAATTGCTGGAAAGAAGCATTAATAATACCTATTCATAAAAAAAATTCCAAAAAATGTATAACAAACTATAGAGGGATATCACTGCTGAATATATTCGCAAAAATGTTAGAAAAATTAGTATACCGACAGATTTATAACCACACTATCAGCTGTATTCCTTCCGAGCAACATGGATTTATTAAATCGCGCAATGTCGTAACTAATCTACTTGAATTAACACATTACATAAATAATAATATGAATAACCGTGTTCAGATCGACGTCATATACACAGATTTTGAGAAAGCTTTTGACAGGGTTAGCTACAATGTCTTAATGCGTAAACTTTTTGCAGCCGGAATACGGGGTAATCTTCTTAGGTGGACAGAATCATATATCCGAAACAGGTGTCAATCAGTCGTACTGGGAGGCTTTAAATCCAACTTCGTCGATGTAACCTCAGGAGTTCCTCAGGGTTCACATCTCGGTCCCTTATTATACAATTTATATTTATTCGATATTGTTAACTGCTTTTTGAATTCAAAATTCTTGTTGTATGCCGACGATAAAAAAATTTTTAGGAAAATAAACACATTAGAAGACTGCTTTTTACTTCAGGAAGACCTAAATAGACTCTCGAATTATTATAAAATTAATAAAATATCCGTAAATATCCAAAAATGTCAAAAAATATCATTCTCTCGTAATAAATCTATTATATCTTTCAACTACAAAATCTGCGATGAAATTATTCCGGCTGCTACAACTGTAAGGGACCTTGGTGTGATCCTTGATGAAAAACTTTCTTATAACATACACATTGATACAATAACCCAAAAGGCATATAAAAATCTAGGTTTTATTCTTCGCCAGGCAGATCCGTTTGATGATATCCTTTGTCTTAAAGTAATTTATTTTGCATATGTTCGCAGCATCCTCGAATTTGCTAGTGTCATTTGGCGTCCAATATATAAATGCCACATCGAGAAAATAGAAAGGCTTCAAAAAATTTTTATTAAAAAATTAAGTTTTAAAACTAAATATTTCTCAACAAATTACCCGGAGGCTTGTTTACACTTTAATATAAATACCTTAGAAGATAGAAGAAATCTTATTGATATGATGCTATTGCATGATATCGTAAGTAATAAGTTTGATTTCTTATCAGCGCTCTCAAACATCAACTTTTGCACACCTACTCAGAGAACTCGCCACACACCCCTATTCCATGTACCGGCTGTATCAACAAATTATCTTAAAAACACACCGTTTCTTAGAGTTCCCAACGTTTACAATAAAAAATTCTCATCTGTCGACATTTTCCACTTATCTCGCGCTAAATTTAAAACTGCGATCCTTGATTTGATTAATTTAGAATATAAAAAATAATTTGCATACTTAGTTACTATATCTACATTCAATGTACTCACTCATACACACTCTCTTTCACCCACACACAACACACACATTCACACACACACACACACATACACATACACATACCGGTTTTGGGTTGAAATTTGCTATTTAATTATAATAACCAATTCCAATTTGTATAGTTTTAAGTACTTTAAGCACTGTTTTCTATTTTTGTCACTTATGTTGAACTGATAATTGGTGTACCTTGTTATTGGCGTACTTAATTATTAATTTACTATTTATTGTATTATAAGCTGTAAGGTATCTTTTTATAAATAAAATAAATAAAAAATAAATAATAAAAATACATTGAGGTACTATAAACTATGTACTACACAATATGAATAAAAATTTTACTTACTGGCGTTTTTGTTTCATTTTTATTAAGAACCTGTAAATTTTTTAAAGTTTATAAAATATTTTTTTTAAACAATTCATATTTAAAATTAAAATTATTAATATCAATTTATAAAGAATAGAAAAAATTCGAAAACGAGGCGGAACTCGAACCCCTATTCTTTCGCGACAATTCCGTGATCGAATTATTTTCTATTCTTTATAAATTTATATTTATAAAAAATTTGGAAAATCCAAAAGTGCACGCCTCATAATTTTTTTTAAATAAATATTTATTAATTATTATTTTTGTTTATTTAATAACAATTAAACCACATCGAATCAGACCCTGAAAAATGAAAGGGTTCTATTCCTGAGCATACTCAAGCGTAAGAGAAAAAAAAAGACTCGATTAGTAAAGTATTTCGGTCGCTATCGTGTTAACAAGAAAAAGGATCCGCACATACAGACACACGGACGTCCAAGACAGAACTTTTTTAAACTGTTTTTTAACTAGTTTAAATAACAAAAATGACATCAAAAATATCATGAACGTTAAAAATAGTGTTTTTTCTTAATATGTGTGTGTATGTATTATCTTACAAGTGCAATGTATGATACATAAAGACATTTTAAGTTTGAAAAATCAGATGTTTTGCGCGAAGTGACAGTAGTACCCACCTCAACGCTTCGCTTATGAGGCGTGCAATACACCTAGGTACTTAAGTTAGCGTTAGCTACTATTAATAATTATTAAGTAGCATAAATTCGTTTTGATTACCAAAGCAGGTAGGTAGGTACCTAAGCGATTATAATAACCATAATAACTATCATATAAAAAATACAATTCTTATATACTTTTATAAGTACTAAATACATAAATGAAATCTGACTAAGTAGGTAACTCTTTTTCAAATATAGGTAGGTAACTAATAGTGGACAGTGGTTATTACTTACGCGTTTTTAGTCATCCTGAATCATAAGTATATCTTTGAACCATTTAACCATAATATTATAACTTAATAATTACGCTTTTGAGAAGCTTTTGAATCATCCTCTGAGAACTGCGGTGAATGGCGATTGGCGTGATAAAAAGTAATCCGTTCCCTAAAAACTGTTCTCAGTGTGTAGAATATATACCGTCCGATACGTGTATCGTGTAGTCTGTAGTCATTAAGCACTGCTACGGAGTGCTACGGCACGCTACGGTTTTATTATATCTCATATTTTCCAAATTCGAATTTGAGCTTTATTGCGCGAAAAGGCGCGAACGATTCATTTTTATAGCGGGACTGCTAAATCTTTGAAGTTATTAAAATAAGGTAGGTTAGTTAGTACAGAAATAGTAATATTAAAAAATAAAATATTATATTCTAATCTCAATTCTCAGTTATCTCTATGAATTTTAAACAACTATGACGATAGTTATAGGTACCTAATCAAAGTTTTAACTTTTAATTCAACATTCCATAGATTAAATAAATGACTGTATAGTCTATGGCTCTAGCTGTCAATGTTATCATACATTGCACTTGTAAGATAATACATACACACACATATTAAGAAAAAACACTATTTTTAACGTTCATGATATTTTTGATGTCATTTTTGTTATTTAAACTAGTTAAAAAACAGTTTAAAAAAGTTCTGTCTTGGACGTCCGTGTGTCTGTATGTGCGGATCCTTTTTCTTGTTAACACGATAGCGACCGAAATACTTTACTAATCGAGTCTTTTTTTTTCTCTTACGCTTGAGTATGCTCAGGAATAGAACCCTTTCATTTTTCAGGGTCTGATTCGATGTGGTTTAATTGTTATTAAATAAACAAAAATAATTATTAATAAATATTTATTAAAAAAAAATTATGAGGCGTGCACTTTTGGATTTTCCAAATTATTTTTTTCTGCTATGGCAAGAAGATTTATCGACTATTTGCCCTTGCCAGTGTGAAGAAAAAAAAAACCGCACCAAACAATACCTACACCAAGCATTATAATATACAAGCTCATAAACAAGCGTGCAAGCGATAGATTCTACGATTCTACACTCACTTGCACTCACAGAACATTAAAAACAAATACTTTACTGTTCTGTGCTTAGAGTATAGATAGATATATAGATAGAGCGCGAACAACCAAGTGGGAACAGTAGGCACAGGTGGGAACAACACGACGTTCCCGCCGCGCGCGCTCGTAGTCATGGTTGAGTGCTGACGAAGTGCGTTGCTCTTGATTTTTATTCATATCTAGGAATAAACATGGTGAAATGTGCAGTTATATCTTGCAAAAACGATACTAGAAAATACGCAAAATTTAAATCCAGTATCACATTTCATCGGTAAGTCGATTGTTATACTTATTTTTATGAAAATAAATCTAGCATCGCGGGGGTGAAGGGAAGGTGGAAGGCGGACACGCGCAGGCTCGCTCGCGCGCCTCACTGCCGCCATTTTATCCTAGTGATGTGACCTGATCAACGCTGTACTCGATATAAAGTTTACTCACAGTTTACTAGAAGAACTCCTCCTCCTTAAGTCGAAATCCTCACTGCTGAGGGTCGTGATCATTTTGGAGTTGTGATTTCCTAGTTATTTTACGCCATTTGTCTCGATCTTCTGCGATGTGGATTGCTTCAGGTACGCTAGTTTCTACGGTCGTTTTAATTTGATCTGACCAGCGCATTGGGCTACGGCCTCGGAGCCTTTTTCCTTCTACCCTGCCAGTTAGAAGGACTTTCTCCAGGTTGTCTCCCCTCTTTCTTGCAATATGACCGAAGAATTCCAATATTCGTCGCAAGCATGTGGAGGACAGTCTTTTGGTAATACCAAGCTCCTCGAGAATTGATTTATTCGTTCTACGTGCCGTCCATGGGATGCGAAGCATGCGTCGCCAACACCACATTTCAAAAGCATTTATCCGAGAGTAGTCTGCCTTACGCAATGTCCAGGTTTCGGAGCCATATAGAAAGATGGAGAAAATTAAAGAATTGACAAGTTTCCGTTTAGTTACTAGAGAAATATTTCTATCTGCCCACACTCTGTGCAGTTGAGACATTGCGTTTTTGGCGATTCCTATTCTTCTTCGGATATCGGGTTCGCATGAGCCATTGTTGGTAATAATGGAGCCTAAGTAGACAAAACTATCGACGGTATCCAAGTTGGTCGTGTTTGTCGCATCCATCTTGTTTGTGCGATCGACAACCATTAGTTTGGTCTTTGCTTTGTTAATAGTTAGCCCCAATTCATTGCTGATGCTTTCCAGTTTGTCAAGGAATGAAGCCATTTCGACTTTATCATTTGCTATAAGCGTGGTGTCATCAGCATAACGCAGATTGGTGATTTTGGTGCCGCCGATATTAACTCCACCATCCCAATCTTCACAAACTCTTCTCATGATGTATTCACCATAAATGTTAAATAAAATGGGTGAAAGAATGCATCCCTGCCTCACTCCTTTTTCGAATTTGAATGGCTTGGACAAAGTATGGTCAACTCTTACAACTCCCTGGCTATTGTAATATAGTGATTGAAGCAGGAAGATTAAGTGCTGGGGTACACCGAGTTCAGCAAGTACCTTCCAGAGACAGCTCCAGTCGACACAATCGAAAGCTTTGCTATAGTCGATAAAGCACAAAACTAATGGGATATCGAATTCATAAGCTTTTTCGACTAACTGTCTTACGTTTAGGATTTGTTCGCGTGTGCCTTTGCCCTTCACGAAACCTGCCTGTTCTTGAGGAATTTGCCAATCGAGATAATATCGAATACGATTATTTATAATATGTAGTAATATTTTGCTACTATGTGAAACGAGGGCCAAGGTACGGTAGTTTCCGCAGTTTCTGGTGGAGCCTTTTTTGTGGAGAGGTAAAATAATAATACTAGAAGAACTATATTTTTACAAATTATTATAACTTTAAAAAAAAACTCTTTTAAAAATGTAAATAAATTTTTAAATAAATTTGTGGTGTGTTTTGTATGATACACTTTCTAATATTATGAATGCGAATGTATTATAGTGTAAATGTAAAGTATGTAATTTTACGATATATTTTCTGAACCGCTAAATTGATTTTGAAGATTTTGATAGTAGAATGGATAAATCATAAAATGAGATAAAAAAATTATTAATATTATTTATTATATTATCATTTAAAATTATTAATTATTTCTTATTTTTATTTAACATTTTTAAAACATTATTATTATTGTTTGATTTATTATTAAAGAAATAGCACTAAACCCGACCTTTTATTTTATTATCTTTATTATTTAAAAAGTACTCACGTTTATCTGATATTCCAATTAAACATATTTTTTTAAAGTACTTATATTTAATAGAAGAAATATTCAAATGGAATAAAAAAACTTAATTCAGTTGGTAAACAAATTTAAAATTACATATTTATATTTTATAATTTATTCATATATTTTTCCTTTAATAACTTATTGAACATAAAATTTACTTATGATACATATTTATTTACATAACTTATCGATAGTTCAACACGCAATTGATACCTACCCATCCCTATTTGTCACACACACATCGATAAAGTATCTATAGCTCATCTGCCTACGATGCGCACTAAGCAATTTGTGCAATACACGCGCTCTATACTATTGTATTAATAATTAAATACTCTAAGGTTCTGTGCTTGCACTCAACGATCTGTCAATATGACGGCATTAGTTCCGAATTTCGCCACAGGCCGAATAGCACTGCAATAATTGATGTGAGCTGTCAATTTTGGCATAAATTCATTCTGTCTTTATTTGGACATGGACATTTCACGTTTTGTTGTACTTGTACGAATGGCAGATAAGATTTAGCGATTGCGGATTAGTGTTATTCAAAAGAAAGTGCTAAATGCCCCAACGTTATTTGGAGTATTTTGAATATTCTTGCAATATTTCTATCCTGAGGTTATAAGCTTTATGTCATAAATCTCGAACGTAGTGCTACTGTTTTGTTGTAATTTATTTTGTATTTGTTCATTAAAAATCTAACTTTCCAAACTGTGATGTAGAATATTATTTGTTTAATATATTTCCAATACAAATTGTATTATTTAAGTGAGTGTTAAACATATAGAACAGTTCCTGTGCTCAATAGGTGAAACAGTATTGTTTTCAAAGTTTTGTTCTCGTTTTTACTTTCTATAAATATATAACAGACCGTACTTAGTGTTGTGGTGATAATATAAAAAGTATTTATTGAAAAATCGTTGGATTATAACACAATTATCAAGGTAAGAGTAAAATTATTGCAATACTGATAAAAGGTTAGATGTCCAGGTTTTTATTGTGCTTTTTCTTTCTCAGAATATCTGTTGTTCGATTTATTGCTTTTCGCTAAACCTTCTCAGTATTCATAAGCAATATTAACCATTCATTCATAGGTGTAATTTTTCCATGTACCTACATACATATTGTTTATGTATTTTGTTGTAGTATTAAAATCACTAATTTATTTATTTATTTATATGCTATGTATTAAATTCCTTGAATTATCAATGAAAATTAAATCAAATTTTTAATATTGTACAACATATTAATTGGAGGCAATATTGTACAATACAGAAAATACATGAATTAAGGCATGCTTTTTAGCTAGGGTTGTTATTGCAGTTCTCAATTTGTTTCCTGTTTAGAGAAATTTAATAATTTTTTAAACTTGATATTAGAACTGGTTAATTTTATCATCTGGTAAGACATACTTTTCTAATTATTAAATAATAAGTAATTTAATTAATTACTCAATCTGATTGATATATATTAATTTTACTATAATAATTTTCAATGTCATATAATTAAAAACATATTTATTGCACTCATTAAAAATCTAATTTTACATAATACAGAAGTAATTGCTATGATAATGAGTGCTGTCAGCCAAATGATAAAAAATTGTAACTCGCTCATCATTATGTGATAAGGATGGTACTAGATATCAATAACTACTGATTATTTATTATGTTGTGTTCATGTTGTGCATTGGATTATTATTACTAATTAGTAGTTCTCAAATTGATGGTAAAACTTTAAATTTACATGATAAGTACAAAAACTGTATACAATAACATACAAACTTATCAAATGATACAAAAACCATATACTGCGTTACAGTTCTATTATACTATAGTTTGAAAGTGTTGCTTCTCTTTGGACCTTGTAAAAAGCTCAAATTTTATAAAATACAGCCACAAATAGGTTCATTTGGAAACCCATAGCTTTTAATCATAATATCTATAGAGTTTCTGTAATGTATTATACATAGAAATTAATTAAATGTTATCTATATTTATTAAATTCATAGTTAAGAGAGTTATACCGCTCTTAATTTGTAGTCCTTTTGCAATAAATTAACCATATTGCCGTTGCCATAAATACATAGTAATCAATATTATGTACATTATTAGTAAACTATATGCAACCGACTTTTAACTTTTTCGAATATGGCAAATCTTTTTGCTGCATTTAGTAGATAAAAAATATAGAAACTTCTACATGTAAATAAGGAAATACATATGATTAACATTTCTTCCGTTGACTTGGTGTGATGCTTTGTAAAATTGTACTTTACTCGCAGCTTCTCATACTTGAATAAGAACACAATTTTGATAACAATTTCTTTTAAAATTGAATACTATAACGTCTAATGAGCCTTTGTCAAAAAGATCGAAATTTTCTTTCACTAAAATTCGACAAAAGGTAGTAGGATATAATGTCTCCAAGTAGCAACAATTTATCCACACAATGTAAAACCGTTAGGATCAACTCACACCCAAATCCAAGCCAAGGCTTATTGGCTCATCGAAGTAAGACGATTAGCGTACCTACTACCTAATCATAGAAAACGTTGGCGGGAAAAGCGATACGTTTTTGACATTGTGTATTCAGCAAACTATCAAGTATTAAAGTTGAGGATACACGGCGCGACACTTGAGCACGCCTCGATTGTATTGGTATTCGTGTATAACAAGCCGACATGTGATTATTGATCATAGCACAATTATGGCGATGTTCATTCATAGTGGCCAAGGAGTCATCGCAATTATTGTTAATTAGCGCGCTGTATTGCTAGTGTCGTGTTCGATGTATAAAGTCCGTGTATCTTTATCTTATTTATTTTTAATTGTGTAATTGTTTTTCGTAGTAAAGACTCCAAGTTTGACTATAATTTCTCCATCGTAGTGTTTATAAGTAACAAAAATCCCCTGACAAGAACGCTTTTGAATGCTCTTCTGACCAGCATTGAAATTTATATTTTATGATTACCTAATCTATTTGGGTTGTATTCATATCTATAAATTATCTTATCTATAACTACTAATCCTTGTCATCGTTAAGCAATCAATTAAGATAATCTGATTATAAAAAATTACGAGTTTTGTATTGATTTGTAATGATCAATTTGTTATTTTTACTATCGAAAACTTACGTCAATTTTCTGTATTTTTTGATTTAGTAATTATAGCATTTATAAATATTGCACTTATCATATCCTACTATAATATTATAAATGCGAAAGTTTGTAAGGATAGATGTATATACAGGGTGTCCCAAAAAGTAGTGATGAACGGAAGCTGGGAGGTAGAGGACCTAGAGGGCTATCCGAATCACCCCCATGTATGTTATGCGATTTTTTGTATTTTCGGAGTTATGACGTTTTTTTCAATTTTTCACCTATCGCCGAGTACGATGATATTTTCACTCATGGTGACGTCAATTAATGCGCTAGATGCTTGATTTTTTTTGCTTGCTAAGCTGAAAGATAGGCCAATTCAGTATGGTAACATTTACTATCGTTAGATCTTTGAATGGAATAAAAAAAAGAATTAAATGCCAAGAAAGATAAAATTACCCAGTATGTTCACCACTTCAAGGGCCCGTAAAAAAATAAAATCACATAAAAAAGGTTTTCCGTTTAGCTTTTAAAAACTTCCTCTATCTATCATGTAGCTACCATGAAAATTTCATTTTATTATTCAGAAGGCTTCAATCGAAAAATTGAAATCTAAATGTGGTAAGTGCAAAAATTGAATTAATATGATGATTAATAAAAACAAATTAAAACCAATAACATGGTGTTTAATTACCAGAAATTTTTAAAATGACCCCGCTGTTGCTCAGTGCAAGTGCGACATCACCGTAAAAAGTTATCTTTTAAATGACTGAATGCCCTTTTATCATTTTTAATGGTTTCTTTTGCTACTATGAATTTCCGGGTTATTTCGTCCAAATTGTGGCAGTCTCTCGTTTTTGTAGTTATCCCCACGGAAAAAAAATCAATAGGGTTTATGTCCGGGGACCGTGGAGGCCAGGCTAAAGGGCAAAGATACCCTGAAAGATGGATTGGTCGTTGCAGCCTGCGCATGCGCCGGTGACGCCTGCCTTAAAGCCTAGCCTAACGGTCTCTCGACCTAAACCCCATTGATTTGTTTCAATGGGGATACTAAAAAGACCTCGCTACTTGAGATAATGCCACAATTTGGACGAAATAACCCGGAAATTCATAGTAGCAGAAGAAACCATTAAAAATGATAAAAGGGCATTCAGACATTTAAAAGACAACTTTCTATGGTGATGTCGCACTTACAATCAGCAACAGCGGGGTTATTTTAAAAATTTCTGGTAATTAAACACCTATTTATTGGTTTTAATGATCATCATGTTAATAAAATTTTTGCACTTACCACATTTAGATTTCAATTTTTCGATTGAAGCCTTCTGAATAATAAAATGAAATTTTTAGGGTAGCTACCTGATAGATAGAGCAAGTTTTTAAAAGACAAACGGAAAACTTTTTTTATGTGATTTTATTTTTTTACGGGCCCTTGAAGTGGTGAACATACTGAGTAATTTTATCTTTCTTGGCATTTAATTCTTTTTTTTATTCCATTCGAAGATCTAACGATAGTAAATGTTACCATACTGAATTGGCCTATCTTTCAGCTTAGCACACAAAAAAAATCAATCATCTAGCGCAATAATTTACGTCACCATAAATAAAAATCTCATCCTACTCAGCGATAAATGAAAAATTGAAAAAAACGTCATAACTCCGAAAATACGAAAAATCGCATAACATACATGGGGGTGATTCGGATAGCCCTCTAGGTCCTCTACCTCCCAGCTTCCGTTCATCACTACTTTTTGGGACACCCTGTATACATGTGTATAACTTGGATTAACACAAAGGATATTATTTATCCCGGAAATCCCACGGGAACGGGAACTATACGGGCTATTCTTTACAAAACTTTTTTTTCGTTTGTTTCTATCTACGTATTTTTATGAAACTAGAAACTTTATAATGGGTAGTAAAATTACTGTTTGCAAACTGAATAAACAGTAATCTAATTCGTATTCAAAACAAATGAAATCGATTGTGATAATTTGAAACTTATAAATTTATAAAGAATAGAAAAAATTCGATCACGAGGCGGGACTCGAACCCGCATCCTTCGCGCCATTCCGGGGCGGATGCCTGACCAACTCAGCCACTCGTGACCCGCCAGAGCAATCGAATTTATTCTATTCTTTCAGTTTTATGTGTCTGAAGGGACACACCGCGCGCCATCTATTGAGATGATTAACAACCATTTCAACCAATATGAAGCACTTTTCAGTGAATACAATATTGTAACGATGGAACACGACCTTTTTTGTTGAATTTATATTTTTGGTTTTATGGCATTCAAATGCTTTATAAATATAAATTTATAAAGAATAGAAAAATGAATGGCGCGAAGGATGCGGGTTCGAGTCCCGCCTCGTGATCGAATTTTTTCTATTCTTTATAAATTTATATTTATAAAGCATTTGAATGCCATAAAACCAAAAATATAAATTCAATTTGAAACTTATTTGAAAGGAGTTATTGTTAAAATTACTTAATAACAAGAATACTTAATAATTATTCCATTGATACAACCATGTATCAATATTTATTAATTATACGTTCAATACTGAAACAATAGAGAATTAACTTTGGAATTAATAAATTGATTTGAACAGATTAAATAGATTATTTCTTAAAAAAAAAGATATTGGTAATAGATGTAGGCTGATGTTCTTCTTCATTTCTTTCTATAATTATTACGGTAACTAAAGAGGATAAATTATCTAATACTCTTATTAGAAGTTGCCTACATATAAAATTTAATAAATAATCACATTTTCGCGCAATAAACTATACTCATTATGTTTTTGTATTTAAATTAACCGCCATATATGTAGGTAATCGCTGTAATAGCCGGCATCGATAAGAAAGTCTGCAAATAAAAATACCATTCAGCATTAAGCCTTAGCAAGGCCTGCGTAATAATTCAAAGCTGCAGTTAAAACGCGTGAACATTGAAACAACATAGGGATTAATATTTTCATGCACAATTGATTCTTGAAGTTGTGCGTTACGACTCGCGACTATCGGCACTCGCCGCTCTATAAAATGAAGTTTATTGCTTTTCCATCATAAAAACGAAATGTTTTCAATAATGAATGCACGAAAATGTACGTTAATTGGAAAAAGGGTTTGAAAACTATGCATTTAATTGTTTTTACTTTATAGTTATGTTCCCATGTGCATTTCACTGCTACCTTTATTGTCAATATTGTGATACTATGACTGTTTTTTTTTTAGTTTGTGTATAATAAATAAAATATTAATATTATGTATATAGTTTCTTTATTCTTATTTGTGATTGGACTTGTACGAGGTTACACGGTGATTACAATAACATAATTCATTGCCTTTCATACGTTCTTCACATTATTGGTTTGGAATTCTCTAATTGGATTGTGTTAATGAACATTTGTAGCTCTGCGTTTAAATGCTTTTTAAATACTAGCCTCGAATAGTCGAGATTTCTATACTGTAGCTATAAGAGAAATCAATTACAAAAAAATAGGATAAAGTTTCTTAATAACACAATTTATGTTAAATTTTATAGTGTAAACTTCAGTAAGTAGATATACCTAATTACCGACTTAAAACATTCAAAAATTAAAAAGCGCTAAACACATGATAATTGATAACAGTGATCATTAATGTTTTAGAATATACGTATATAGTGGATTATATCAGTGTCCTAAAATCAAGATACTTTTTAAATTATTGAATTCAGGTACCTATTAGAAAAACAATATCCACATTATTTCTATAACCCCGTTCATATTTTACAACCTTGGTACGCCATCTATTGATATTACGTGGAATGACGTCATATCCAAGTTAAACAGTTTCAGTAAGGGTTGATTTCAGGGACCACTACTAGTTCGATGCAAACCCTCTAGGTGGCGCTTTTCTCTGAAACAATACTTGGGTTTTAGAAAATGATAACAAGTATTCTTTTTCAGTTTTAAAATAGGTATGGTCTTACCAACAATTTAAACACAGTCTAACTTTAAACCAGGGATGTGTCACTTTAATAATTGTCTATGTGAAATACGACAAAACCAGATTAAAGAGAACCCGCGCTTAAAGTTAAACCCTGACTAAAATTTTTTTGTGGTTTGTTTATTTCCATTTTAATGTCAATAAGGACAATGCAACTTAAGTTGCATGACGTGTTATTTGTAAAAAAAAATGCACTACAGAAACTTCATTACTGATCTTTTATGAAGAAGGTGATATCTGGACGAAATTTTATTCATCGAAATTTTCTTTAAAAAAGTCAAATAACTTCTTATTTATAGAAACCAATTTCCAAACCGATAACCGCAAATAACCCAATTTTAAAAGCCGGTAATAAAAACACAAAAAAACTTTGATACGCGATTGGGTAGCAACTATGTAGATTAAAAAGTTTAAAAATGTCCAGACAGCTTTAACTTTGATAGCGTTGCCATGTCGAGGAATTTAATGAGAATAGTGGTTATCATTTAGCTCGGAATTAGCATAGATTAAAGAGATTTTACGGTCAAACAAAAGGTATAACTATCGTGGTTCACGAAATTCTATTTGAGGTTCAATATTTCTTTGTTATCTAAGAGTTCTGCAGGTTATAGAGTACTGCATGATGTTATTATTATATAATATATATATATATATATTATATAATATATATATTATATATATATATATATATATATTATATAATATATTTTATATATATATATATATATATATATTATATAATATATATAATATATATATATATATATATATATATATATATATATATATATATATATATATATACTATATATATATATATATATATATAGTTATTTATTTCAGAGATATTTTCTGAAATTTTTTCTCATAGTTAGTTAGGTAAAATTTTCGAATATAACTTGCTGAAATGATGATAATATAATACAATATTTTGTTGCTTTAAATTTTTATATAGGTATTCATGATTATTATTCAATGATTATTATTTATCAATGATGCGTAGGTAATTTCACCCTATGCAGTTTATAAAAAAATCGTATGTTTTCCTTATTTAGAGGATTATTTGCGTCTGTTTTTTACAATGTTTATATATCTGACAAACAGGAAATAAACACCAGTATGTATAGCATTTATAGATACCTACGTAAAATGTGTTACAAATTTAAACCCAGCGTTATATTCTAATGTGATTATATGCTTCAGTTTTATTACAAAGGATGTTCCCTGAAGTTTTCCGTTTTAGCATATTACTTGAATATTTAAAACAGCTCACACCTCAAGCACCCATCTAACGTAACGTATAAGGAACCTGTGTGACTTATATTTTAAATATTCAAAACTCCTAAAACGATTACAACCTAAGCATTTGAATATCTTAAGATTATTTGCGCTTAATGCGAATATTAATTTACATACAATAACATCTGGAAATCTCGGAGCAATTGGTTTTGTGTATTGCAGAAAGTGCATTCAACTGTGGGAGCTTTTCATAAGTTATTCCGTATGCAGAATAATAGTATGTTTAAATAAAAAAATACGTGTGGCACTCGAGGACTGCCGCGGCAAAGCTATTGCATAGCATCGCATCGCTGTGCCGCGTGGAGTGGTGGGTGTTAGGTTTTTTCGTTACGGAATTTTTACATTCGGTCGCCACGCTCAAAGTTGTGACTTGAGATAAAAGCTATGCAATAGCTTAACAACAATACCTAATACCAATAGCTTAACAGCAGTACCTAAGTCTTTCTGTACCTGTGTCCTGTATTACTTCCGAGTATACATATATGAACTCTAAAAGATAAAGATATTTAAATATCGCAAATTTTATGTAAAACTCTCGCTCATATTATATTAATTATATATACAGTTTGATTAATTTATCTTGTAAAAACAGGATTATCAGCCTTCTATGCCCATCAGACTTTTTTTTAAGTTTAAATCGTTGACAACTTAACCCAAAGCCATATCCACTGCAATTACGAGATAATGAGTCAAACGGAATTGCACATAAAGATAAAAATAAAGAAATTTGTATGCTAAATATTTTTGCAAATAAATGCAAATTTCCGTCTGCACTCCGCTGAGATAATTCAACGCTCATTGTTATTACGTGGTGCTTACTCATTATTAAGGCAATTAAAGTAGGTATGACGCCTTTAGACGCTCTCTGTGCCCACTTAAGGTTTGCACTTTAATAAATATGGCTTTTAATATAAAATTATTATATTATTCCTTGCATACAATGGAATCCTAATTAATTTATGTATAGAAGAAGAAAAATAGCGGGTAGAAAGTAATTTAAATACATGTAATTATTAGTGCCCAATTTTAACACTGCGTCAATCAGTCCTAGACTAAGTAAAGCTATAATATAAAACTAGACAACTTACTTATGCTTAAACATATTTGTTTTGTGTATTTGCGAGTGTTTGACCGTTTGCAATCCGTTCTAAAGTCTTTTTAATGGATTAATAAAAATATGTACTCACTTATCCAATATGTGTACCTATTTGAATAAGTAAATATTTAACGTACATATATGGTTATTCTTTATGTAGGTATCTAAATTACGTCAAATTAAACATATTCTGTACAAAATATATCTATTTGGCTATATTTATAGCTCAATATTCGCGTCAGAAGATATTTATAGAAGTAGTTTGGTTTATCGCCCTCCGTTCTTAATTTCCGGGGACTAAGTAAATGTAATAAAAACCGTTCCGTTAATTTCGTAGACAAGACCAGCTCAATCATATTGAGTATACAGTTATGGATATATATTCATTATGTCCTTTATTTATTTCAATTTGTGTTTTTGCTTTATCTATTGTCATGTTTCCGCCTAATCATGCCAATGTGAAGAGTATTTGTTGTATAGATAATTGCAGGAAATGAGCGCTATTGTTTGTTTTCAATTTTATATACATTTGTGGTGATATTTAACTGTCATATATTAGTCGTTTACTCTTAAACGCGTTCACTTTTGTTTTTCCTCTACAAGTCGATTTTTTTGATACAATATTATTTGCGTCACTTTGGTATATGAGCGTAATATAAGTTATCAAACCCAATTTGATTGATTGATTGATTATTTTTCAATTATACAGCATGTTAAACACTTATCGATAAGCAATATAGGGAATACCGTAATTATTATCATGATTAATGGTTGATAAGAACTATTTATTTTCCTTGCATATTATTTATTTATTTTCTTTACACGATTGAAAATGGCTTAATATAATAGAGCATACAATCAAGTAAGTATATTATAAGATTAGATTTAAAACCTTTTGACGATAGACAACTTTGTCTGCGTAATATCATACGCACCTTTTTTAATGTCACGATCTTAAGCAATAAAATACCATAATATTATATAAATCGTGTTTTATTTTGCAGTTAAATTAACGTCAAAACTATGTTATCATCATGACATATTAGCTGTACTTATATTATATGATACTAATATTCCTTAAACTAGATTTACAATGAGAATTTAATAGTCGGTAGGTATATAAGTAATTAGGCTAAATTTTATTGATGCTTTGAAACCAATATACCTAATTTAGTATTGATAAACCATTTTTACATAGAAAAGAATTAAAAATACGATCGTGAGACCTAAATAAAAAGGTATTGCAATTGTTGCAAATAAAAAATATTAATACTCCATCTAGGTATGTATTCGTGACAAATTTTGCGTTTTACGTTAGGTAATAATTTCTCATGTATAAGGCATTTAAACGATGCATAGTAAATATGGGTTTATGTTTAACATGCATGGTGCATAAATTAAATATTGTTTTTACACGCGATTGCTCTAGAGATAAGAATTGAAAGCGACAATAATTGGAAATAGGTACTTTTATTTAGAAGTAGAAAAAACTATTGAGTACATAGTTTTGAATTATGTAATAAGTAGCTGCGCTCCGCGGTTTCACCCGCGTGGCTCCGCTCCTGTTGGTCTTAAGTCTTAACTCTTAGCGTGATGACTGATGATATATAAAGCCTTCCTCGATGAATGGGCTATCTAACACCGAAAGAATTTTTCAAATCTGACCAGTAGTTCCTGAGATTAGCGCGTTCAAACAAAACCCATTTATCGAGGAAGGTTTAGGTTATTAATTATAGGCTACCTATATCACTACATAGTATAAAACAAAGTCGCTTTCCCTGTCCCTATGTCCCTATGTCCCTATGTCCCTTTGTACGCTTAAATCTTTGAAACTACGCAACGGATTTTGATGCGGTTTTTTTTAATAGATAGAGTGATTCAAGAGGAAGGTTTATATGTATAATAAGATCCATTAAGTAGTGGAGAAGTACTGTTATTTTTGAGGTTTCTAATGTGATGTCGTAAAAAATTACATTTATTCCGCTTACATTGCAAACGCAGGCTGAACCCTACGAGTTTTATCAAAATAATGTACTAAGTATTATACACATTGAAAAGGTCTACAGAAAAGTCCGCGATGGTATATGTCTATCTCTTATGGATAACCCACAATAACTTTTTTTTGTCATTTACTTTTTACGACAAATAATGGCTAATTTTCGAAGCGATTTTAACCAATACAGCATTAATCCTTAACCAATTAAATACCATGGATACATTGTTCATTTAATATAGATCTATATGGCCCTTTACACCGTATGATTTAAGTGAATATTTTCGAAGATATTACAGATTTAAAAATTGCAGGACGTAGCGTTTGCGGCCGCTCGGCTATGTATTTTATACCCGTGCGATGCCGGAGGCCGGAGCGGGCCGCTATATTTTTATACCTATACAACGTTCACAATTTTTCTGTATAGTAGGTATTTAGTATCAGCATTGCACCCGTGCGAAGCCGGGGCGGGTCGCTAGTAATACTATATATCATCACGCTAAGACCAACTGGAGCAGAGCACTGCGGGTAAAACCGCGGGACACAGCTAGTTAAAGATAAATGAAATTAACTACAAGACACAAGTATAGGGCAGTATACGACCATTTATCATAACATAGTGAAGCGTATTGTTGTATTAGGAGTGCAATTTTATTACTGACGTCAGCATTGTTGAGTTAATAACAGTTCCATGAAGTGTGAAGAATTTGCTTCATCTTGTGTTGTGATTGTTTTGTATTATATTTTTAATAAAACTATTATAACTGCTGTGACAATATAATAAATTGTATTATTAATATGTTGGTACGTACGTACTTAAAAAGCAAGTATTAACTCGTAGCACAATAAAGGAATATTATAATAAATACCTTAATGTAACAATCTCATTAAGAATGGCAGATTTATTAAATTAAACTTTAAGTTTGAATCGGAACAGGAAAACGCTTTTATATTGTAGATAATATTCTGTGAATGTAGATAGATAATATTCAAGTAAATGTATTTTAAATATCTGTATCATGTTTCCTTTTAATTATATCCTTGCCTAGCTTATGGTATCGCGAGAATGTGGAGAAATTGAAATTATAACAATTTAAAGTATTCGCTTAACTTATAATATGAATTAACTAAATATATATAAATACTAGCGGTCCGCCCCGGCTTCGCCCGTGGTACATATGAAAAATAGATGTTGGCCGATTCTCAGACCTACCCGATATGCACAGAAAATTTCATGAGAATCGGTCCACCCGTTTCGGAGGAGTATGCAGACTAACATTGTGACACGAGAATTTTATATATAAGATGTAGATAAATTTAAAAAGATAGTAAGGTAGAGCAAAATAACCTAGGTGCCTACTAGTAGTTAACAACGTTAAAATTAAACTTTTTGAGTAAGACTTGTTTCGAGACCCACATTGGATTCAATAATCAACTGTAGTATCAATAATTGCGCACGGAACCATTCAAACTTTGTTAAAAATAAATAAAGTCAAGGTCATCTAGTTACTATCCGGACGTTTCACACTTCACCGTCTAGTCCCAAACTAAAAAAAAATAAATATTATTAGACACTTAACAACACAAAACTGAGAAACAATTCTCATGGATACAATGTAAGTAGTTAGACCGCAAATTGTTATGGAATTGAAGACCTGACTGAAATTTTGAACTGTACATTTTAGGGCTGATTTTTCAATCCTTGGTTACAACTTATTCGTCGAATAATGTATAAAACTACCATTTTAAAAACGTATTCTAATTGCCCGTATTTGACAGTTTACGTGACATTTTAATATTATCGTGTAATACTTTATTGGACGGATAAGTTTTATCCAAGCATTGAAAAATCGGCCCTTAAGAGGGGGCATAAAGCAAAATAACCAATCTTCTATTAGATGATACGTGTAATATTCAAGACCAAATCTAAAAAATAAAATATATATCAAACTAGATGATATGTTCAACGATTCTGTTTAATCAAAAACATAAAATATTAAAATTTTCTCGATAAAAAAAATCATCAAGTTAGCTCTAATTTTCACACTTTTACGTTTTCTACTTGACATGGTAAAACTTATTATGATTTTTTTTTCATAAACAATTATATTAAAACATTGGCAAGATATTTGTCAGAGCATTTTGTGTAATTACTTTTAGTTTTGGTTTTATCTGCGATAAACCACTTTTGGCGCTCTTTTTTTCTCGAGATAAAACGTTTGGTTTTGTCACGATAAAATGGTAAACCTAAACCTAAACCTTCTAGCTGCTTGCCCTGGCAATCGCCATGGCCTGGGTTTACCCGCGATACAAATAATGGAATTCGGCTGACTTGTAATAGTGAAAGAAGTTTCAAAATTGATTGAATAGTACAGATCTTATTCGATATAAACATTAAACGATCAAAAAGGCTGTTTATATTTTTAATATTGGTACAGATAACCTATATCTATATGATACATCCATACTCGGTACTCCAACCTCGAACCAAAGGAACATGCACTGACGTTTATTAATCACCAGCAATAACAACTTCCAGCATCAATTAAATAAGTAATTTCAAACAGGAAGAGTTAATCTCGTTTCGTTATCCTCGCCAGAAATCTCGACGAGTGAAACTTTAAACGTTTAATTAGCTGACATCAGCTAGACCGCTCGCAGATGAGATTTTATCCATTTAAATTATATTTCAAATATATAAAAATGAATCGCAAAATGTGTTGGTAAGCGCATAACTCGAGAACAGCTGAACCGATTTCGATAATTCTTTTTTTATTATATTCCTTGAAGAACGAGGATGGTTCTTATGTAGAGAAAACGTAAACATGTACCACGGGCGAAGCCGGGGCGGACCGCTAGTTTCAAATATAAATTATATCTAGGAACTAGCTGTGCCCCGCGGTTTTATCCGCAGTGTTCCGCTCCTGTTGGTCTTAGCGTGATTATATATCTATACTAATATTATAAAGAGGAAAGGTTTGTATGTATGTATGTATGTATGGTTTTCACGCATAAACTACTGGACCGATTTTGATGAAATTTGGCACAGATAATCTTTAGACCCTGAGAAAGAACATAGGCTACCTTTTATTGCGAAATATGTACCACGGGCGAAGCCGGGGCGGATCGCTAGTAGCCTATAACCTTCCTCGATAAATGGGCTCTAAAGCCGAAATAATTTTTCAAATCGGACCAGTTTCCTGATATTAGTGTGTTCAAACAAACAAACAAACTCTTCAGCATAACAATATTAGTATAGATATAAATTCTATCAAGGAATTATAAGATCATCTCGGAATCATTGTGTATTTCGATATAGCGATCGTGCTTTATCGCACATGGCAACTTGTGAGTTGTGAAGCGCTATTTATTTTGATTTAATTCTTCAATGTTAAGATGAATAGCTTTATGAATTTAATGTGCTTATCAGAATTATGCCTTTGGTTATTTCATCGACTATTTCTCCTGGAAAAAAAGATAAACTTGTGTTAGCTATTCGTGTGTTTTTGTACAATATAATGATGACATTAAATAATTTAATAGGTACTTAACTGTTATTACAATATCATTTATCGTGGAATTTTTCGTCATAGTCTGAGTAACATATTGATATATTATTATCATTGCTGAAGGTTTTGTAAAAGCCATCTGTAAAAAAGGAGTTTATGTTGAAATTGATATTTTTGGTTTTATGGCATTCAAATGCTTTATAATAATATTTTTTCAATTCTTTATTTTATAAGGAGTTTATGACGCATTTTTAATGTTTCCTGATGAGTTTTTTCAGAAAAAATAAATTACCTTTTGTTTAATTAAAAATTTCAAACGTAAGTGTAATGTTAAAATTGCTACTATTACGCAAACGATATTCATGAAAGTAATTTAAACAATTCAATAGTGAGAATTTTTTTACATTATTCTTATGAAACCATTATACATTGTAAAAATGGTCTCAAGTATCCTTGTCGGAGCCAATTAATTTAGAAATCCAAAGCGACGAGTACACCCTTCGATACGATTGAAAAGGGCACGTTTTAATACAGTAATGGCACTTTAGTATGCCGCTTGATTCGCGAATGGCCTAAAGAGTACCCGCTTTTTCACTTACCGCCACGATGACCACTCGTTTTTATTTACGTTCGATTTTTAAATTGATCCCTGAATGGAATGCTACGATTTATCGAACGTTCGAAAACTGAATATGAATAGAAAAATAAAATATGAATAGTTATGAAAATGGTTTGAGTTTATGAGGGTTTTTAAAGCATGGCCTAATACATAAGTGCAATAATGTAACTATCAGTTTTTCAAATTATTTTTTATTATACATGTTTGAATCATTGAGATAATAGTACTACGTATGGAGGAGACACCACGAACAAAATCTGTGCGCCATTTTTTTGCTCTAACTAGGTTTTAAAAATTATTATCTAGTTAGGTACTTACCGATGAAAGTTATTCCTTTGCACTTTTCCGTATTATTTGTATTATTTGTGCAATATCGTAACACACACGAAGGCATATTTGATGCGTTTCACTTTAAAACAAATAAAAAATGAGCGTGCAGTTACGCCATATGGCGTATGTTGAGCGGAACATAAGTGATGTAGGCGGTGTCGTCTCCATATGTATATCTCAATGGTTTGAATGGATCTAATTTGAATACTTGAACATCCTTAAATTTAACGCAGTTTTATCTATAAAAAGTACATAGATACATGCATCTTAGTATTGCCCATAGATCTTACTTACGGTGAAGGTTACATATTTAAGATTTATTTTTCTGAAAAAGCTAATCTGTATTAGACATAAATATTGGAAAAAGCTTTTCCACACGTATCTTATAGAATTAACCGTGTTAGCCAGCATAAAATGAGCCACACGTTTAAAATTTCTTACATACTCCGGGATCCAAGTTATATGGATGATTTCAGTCCCATATAATGTAATACGGTTAGTCCACTGACTATTTGCTTACAGAATATATCTATAGGCTGTATAACGTTATACTAAGGACTGCCAAAGCGGTCCCTAATCCATGTAACTAGCAAAACCAAGCATGGGTAACCAAACTTTAGGTATGAGCCTGCTGAGCCTTTACAAATGTTATAAGAAGCTTACTTTTTACAGCTCCTGCCGTAGTTGTATTATGGTAATATTGTCCGTCCGATCACAACTTTCACATTTATTAAAGTGTGCAAGTTTCTATGTCAGAGGTCAATGACCTTATAAAATGTGGCCCGCGCGAAATATGCTTCTTTTCGTTTGATATTAAAGATGCGAATTTTAATCAGTACCTAATATAAAAAAATGCACGTTTCATACTAATGGTCTTACTAAAGAACAGCTTATAAAAAAATATAGAAGGAATGCACCATATTTTTCAATCGAAATAAATTTTATCAAATTTTACCACTACACTATAATTTTGGTCAGCGACATACAAATTCGCGTATTTTTGTGACTACTTAGTATTAATTTATTTATGAATTCGATCACTTACAGCATAAAGACGTGATTTTTGTATTATTATTATCATAAAGTGATCTGTAAACAATTTAAAGTTCAGTGTAGTACAAAATTGGCAATATCTTTGGACCAAGCTTACAAAGGTACTTAATTTTCATCTTGCTGCGGGCAAAATATGAGATTAAATCGTTGATTTAAGTTTATATTTATTTATTATTTACCGTAATAGAATAAAGGTACATAGTTCTAGAACTTTCCACCGTTTGGGCCAAATGCCAAAGTAGACGTAGTAACTATTTATTATTAATCTCTAAAAGTAGTATCAAAGGCCATACTTTGCTATATGTATAGGTATAAACGGGGTAATAACTATGTTAATGTAATTTATAGACTTTGGAAAAAAGGGTTTACTAAAGGGCGTACTTATAACAATTTATGTTTATATGAATATCATTTATCCAGGAGACAGGAAATTACTTAATCTGTGGCAAAGATTATGAAAAGTATGAATATAAAACTATAAAAGTATGATATGCCCCTTTATAAAATTGTAGCCCTACGTTTTATTCTATGGTTTTATTATTTATATTTTATATTCAGCTAGAAGTACTTTTAGCTGAGTGCTATCTATATTTAGATTTGTGGCCGTCGCTAAATTTAACTGCAATGTGTGAATTTATTATCAACATCACGTGACTTATTTAGGTATACATATTAATATTCAATTTAATTAGCAATGATCTTTGTAATTCATATTGTTTTCATATAAGAAATTTTTTATCAACTTTTGCTTCCTAAAGCTTTAGGCAATATGAAGAGCAAACTATGTGTATGTACAATTATTTTCCTATAATATGTGAACGCCATATGATTTTCCATTTCGATACTAAATTGTATTGCCAATCGATTCGTTTCGAGAAAAATAAATAAAATTACTCTTGTGATTATGGTGAACATATCGTAATCATAAATAAAATATTTTATTGAAATAAATATTCCAGGACATTTTCACACACGGCACGATCTGATCCTATTATACCCATACATGCCCATACTAAGCTTTCGCTTGTTATGGGAAACCAAACGGCTGATAAATGCATTTATAATTTTAAATTAATACTTATATAGATAATAGATAATTAACACGTCCAGACACAGAGCAAACATCGATGTTGATCACGCAAATAATATTTGCCCTGGGTGGGAATCGAACTCACGACTTCTGGCTTGGAAGGCAGGGTCACTACTAATCAAGCTTACCGGTTATTAAAAAAAAAAATATTTTACAACAAAACTACAGCATTGTTTTGTATTAACACAACCTGTACAAACAATTAATACTTAACGTTATTTATTGTTTTCTATGTAAACTCGATAACATGGAAAATGTGTTTTGTTTCAGGTCAATCCTATGCGTGACTCGTAATAATGTGAAACAATCAATTGTAAGTACATATAATATATTTACATTTATAGTTTCATTGTGAAAACTCAATGGCTATCAAGGTCATTACTGTAGTGTACCGTTATTTTAATTCATCATTCATATAAAAACTCATATTACTTATATGTAATTAAAAATTTATTTGGTTCAATTCAACTTTTATTATCACTTTAAACAATTTTTAACATTATTAATATTTTTTCATGTTTGATTGAATATTTTTTTTTTTTGATATGTGTCTTCCTTCCTTCTATATGTATCCTAATTTTAACAGTACAGGAGATTAAAATGCCAAATGAATTCAACAGCTGTTCTCAAGTAGGTATTGTAAATTGTACCATTATATGTATATCTAGTTGTAGAAATAGTATGTAACTCCTGAAATTATAGTATATACATATGTACACATATAAATATATATATACCTAGTCTGGTCATAAGTTCTGTCACATATGTTTTATTGAATAAACAAAAAGTTACTTTTATATATTTATTGTTTTATATGTGGCAATAAAGCTTACATATTACTTAATAATTTCGTATAAAAATTATTCAAAATGGCATCCATGTTTTGCGATACAAGCTTTCAACCTCCGCGGCCAGTCGTCTATCGCAGCACGCATCATGTCCATGTTTATTTCAGCAGCTACTTTAATAATGGATGCTTTGAGTGACTCCAAATTTGGGTGGGATTTAGCGTAGGTTCTCTCCTCTAAATATTACCAGATTTTATAATCCAGAGGATTCAGGTCCGGGCTAGAAGATGACCAATCTTCATGACGAATGATGTCAATCTGATGGGCGGCCAGCCAATTTTGGATACTCTTGGCTTTGTGGGCAGGTGCTGAGTCCTGCTGATACCCAGTGCTGATTTTTTAACATGGTCTGAGAAGGAGGATTCACGAGGTTTGTCAGGACCGTATTTTGGTAAACATTGGAACTTATTTTCACACCCTTTTCACAGAAAAACTCCTCTGTTAGGCTAAAATAAGACACTCCCAGGAAAACCATTACTGATAAGGGGTGATGGCCTCGTTGGACTCGAAATACACGTTGACACGCTTCTTCACTACTGTGGGTATACACTTTGATATTCTGTTTGTTGCAGCACTCCTCCACTGTAAAATTTTTTTCATCTGAAAACAGGATTTCACGATACATTTTTCTCGCGTATCGTTTAAGTAAAGCGCGACAATAATCCAGTCTTAATATCTTCAGGCGTTTGTTAAGAAGATGCGATGTTTTTCTACAATAAGCCTATAGTGCTAGGTCCTCGTTCAACACCCTTTTAACTGTGGTACTGCTAAGGCCCATCTGCAGTGCTAACTGTTTTCGATTTCGGACCGGAATTTTTCTTATTCACACCTTTACTGCATTTATCACTGCTGTCGTCCAAATCAAACCACTTCAAAGACCACTTCTATTCCTATCGTCTACTCTTCAATCTTACTTAAATCGTTTTATAGTGCAATAATAAAATCTCTGTGTTATTTATAAATTTTAAAGCAAACTGAAAATTTCTCTTGGCGCGTAACCGCTACGATGCAGAGCGAGAACAGCGACTCTGTCTTCTTTTTGCGTCCACTACATTGTAACAAATACGTTATTCTAATAAAATGTGTCGTTTTTTAACGCGTAAAATAATCAAAAACTGAACGTGAAAAAGAAATTTGCGGTAAACATTAAATATTTGAAAATCTAACATAATGACAGAACTTATGACCAGACTAGTTAAATTGTTCATACGTTCATTTTATAAGCTACTAGCAGTCCGCCCCGGCTTCGCCCGTGGTACATATTTACGTTTTCTCTACATAAGAACCATCCTCGTACTTGAAGGAATATAATAAAAAAAGAATTATCGAAATCGGTTCAGCCGTTCTCGAGTTATGCGCTTACCAACACATTTTGCGATTCATTTTTATATATAAGAAGACTAGCGGTCCGCCCCGGCTTCGCCCGTGGTACATAATATTTACGTTTTCTCTACATAAGAACCATCCTCATACTTCAAGGAATGTAATAAAAAAAGAATTATCGAAATCGGTTCAGCCGTTCTCGAGTTATGCCCTTACCAACACATTTTGCGATTCATTTTTATATATAAGAAGATATCAGGTAGAGTTTTTGTTTAATAACTATAACTTATGCACACTTCTGATTGTGATCTATACCATAAAGAGCCCATACAAACAGTTATAATAAAAAAAACGTTTCTTTACAAATCAATGTACATGAATGGTGTCAGGGTCTGTTAATGACGTCACAGCGGCCCCGCCTGAAAATTGTTAAATAGCATTATACTTAAAGAGGTCTTGGTCACATTATAGAGGAGTCTTTCAGCTCCTATTATATCTTTCATTTGAACTGCATGTGTTAGTAATTGACGTTGGAAACTAGAGTTGGATGGGAATTAAACGCAATTTTTTACATTTTCAATAGATGCTGCAAAAGCTTAAGCTTAGTTATGGATAATACCTAATCAGCTTTTTTAAACTGTTAAAAATTATCTCTTAAAATATATATTATGAATCATTCTGTATGTATTTTTCCTTAATTACAATAATAATATGTAACTTCGTAACTGACATCTTTAGGTATGAGCAGATAGAACACACGAATCATACAAATTAGGTTGTAACTTTGCGTGTGGGTTTTTACTGAAAAATATTATGACAAACTACACTAAGGTCTCTATTTTTATAACTACCTATGCAAAACTAGCTGTGCCACGCATTTTCACTGGCGGACGTACCCGCGGGAAAAATTAAGAGCTTCCACTGCTCCTACATTTTATATGTATCACCCAAATCATACCATAAAATATATCAGTCAAAAACTCATAAATTAATAAAATAGAAGTAATGAATTGTTTGGTATCGTGAGATAGAAATCTACCTCACGCAACAAACCGACTTCTAACATTCTTTATATATTTGTTTTTATTGTAGAGTCAAATGGAGTCCTTCGCGGTTTCATCCGCGTTCGGCTCTGCTCCTGTTGGTCTTAGCGTAATGATATATAGCCTATAGCCTTCCTCGATAAATAGGCTATCTAACACGGAATTTTTTTTTCAAATCGGACCAGTACTTCCTGAGATTAGCGCGTTCAAACAAACAAACGAAGTACGAACTCTTCAGCTTTATAATATTACTAGCGACCCGCCCCGGCTTCGCACGGGTGCAATGCTGATACTAAATACACTACAGAAAAACTGTGAACGTTGTATATAAAAACATAGCGGCCCGGCCGGCCGGTACAGCCGCAAACGCTACGACCCGCAATTTTTAAATCTGTAATATCTTCGAAAATATTCACATAAATCATATGGTGTAAAGTGCCATATAGATCTATATTAAATGAACAATGTATTCAAGGTATTTAATTGGTTAAGGATTAATGCTGTATTGGTGAAAATCGCTTCGAAAATTAGCTATTATTTGTCGTAAAAAGTAAATGACAAAAAAATGTTATTGTGGGTTATCCATAAGAGATAGACATATACCATCGCGGACTTTTCTGTAGACCTTTTCAATGTGTATAACACTTTGTACATTATTTTGATAAAACTCGTAGGGTTCAGCCTGCGTTTGCAATATAAGCGGAAACAATGTAATTTTTTACGACATCACATTAGAAACCTCAAAAATAACAGTACTTCTCCACTATTTTATGGATGTTATTATACATATAAACCTTCCTCTTGAATCACTCTATCTATTAAAAAAAACCGCATCAAAATCCGTTGCGTAGTTTCAAAGATTTAAGCGTACAAAGGGACATAGGGACATAGGGACAGGGAAAGCGACTTTGTTTTATACTATGTAGTGATTATGTATAAGTATAGATTAATATGATACATTTCCATATACAAACGGGGCCTAATCCTTAAAAAGACACATATTATAATAATACTTTCACAAATGCAAGTTACAAGGTATTGGACCGGACATGTCTAACTGAATTTGCATATAAAATAAGCGACAGACCGCAAATTAATTTACGCATATTATGACATTTAAATACCAGCGGAGATTAAGAGCGAGCGCGCACGAGCAACTTTGTCTCCGCAACAATTTTGTCTCCGCAACTATTTTGTCTCTCCAGCCATGGGCTAGTATGAAAGTGCGCGTACGTAGCGACGCAACTCCCGGGAGACTTTTTTGTCCGCGGGTTCGGAGACAAGCCCGCGACGCAACTGTCGCCCTATCTATTGGTTTCAATGCAAGTGCGCGCACGGCGACAAAAATGTTGCCTGTCGGCGGCCGCCGGCCAGTTGCCGCGTAACCGGCGTAGCGATAATACGTATTTATGTCAACGTATTTATTCTCGTACACAGTAGTTTTAACCGACTTCAAAAAAAAGGAGGAGGTTATCAATTCGGCCGGTATATTTTTTGTATGTATGTATACCAATTACTCCAAGGTTTCTGAACCGGTTTACGTGATTCTTTTTTTTTTTTTGATGCAGAATGGTGTGGAATTGGTCCCATAAATTTTATTCGGATAAGCCCAGTAGTTTTTATTTTATGAGCATTTTTGTCTGGTCTCGATGACTTAATTGAAATGTAGCAAGTAACTTTGATTCATTTCCAGGTAACCGATTGAGCTGAAATTTTGTATACGCATGTAAATTGGATAACGATGAAACATTATTATGACATAGAGCTGATTTGATGATGGAGTCGGAAGGTGGTCATAGGAACTTAGTAATATATTGACTCAACTTTATCGAGTTTGGGCTCGTTTGATTCGTGTTGAAAAATACACTAAAAAGTATTAAATAAAAACTAATTTACTTTTTACAATTACGATTACATATCTATACTAATATTATAAAGAGGAAAGGTTTGTAGGTATGTATGGTTTTCAGTTTTCACGCATAAACTACTGAACCGATTACAATGAAATTTAGCACACATATAGAGAGTAACTTGGATTAACACATAGGATAGGTTTTATCCCGGAAATCTCACGGGAATGGGAACTATGCGGGACAAGAGCACAGACCACAACCGTCTCTTCGAAAACCATGTTGATAAATGAAGAAAATTTTAAAGAAAAAGTTGCGTTGCTGTCGCTTTCGTGAGCGCATCGTTCAAAACTTTGCGAGGAGACAGCGACAGAGACAAAATAGTTGCCGGGCAACTAAGTTGCTCGTGGGCGCTCGCTCTTAAATATTATGCGATATTTTATTAAAGAAACTATAGTCTGTCCACTATAAGAATTGCTTTTTGACAGCTCGACGGGTGATACCAGAAGTGATGTTCAAAAGATTATCGATTGTGATACCATTTCAATTATAAATTCAAAATATTATCATAAATCGAATCAGGTACGTAAATAATAATTACAACGTAAACGTACTAATAAGATATGTAATAATAAGACCACATATCTATGCATTGTATGTTAAAACTAAACTAAACTAATATTTTATTATTTATTGGTTTCTATTTTACAATTTTGTTGTCTTTACGTTTAAATTATATAACTTAATAGAAGAGTTTTTCTGTATCGGATATATTTTACAGAGTATTTCTATCGATTATTTTAATCTATCGACCCATCATTGAATAATTCTGTGTAGGCATCACTAAGTGGGCGGGACCTGTCCATGAAGTTCGGTAATTATTTGTATGACATTTTAACATAGACAATACAATCCTACATGGGCGTGAAGCTGTCAAAAAGCAAATAATATAATGGACAGAGTATAGATAATAGATGGATAATATGGTTTTCAAAATAAAATATGTAACGTTGATATCTCTAGATATCGTTATTTTTATTAGGTATATAAAAAATTTAAAGGTTCTTTAATGATTTAATTGTCTGCTTGGTGTAATAATTAACATATGAACTTTGTTAAACATAATATGATCAATGAAATAATGTAATTGAAATTTTATGCACTTAACGTATTCCACTATGTAGGTACCAAACCAAATAGGTATGTATTATTGCTCTTCAGTTCTCCACGCTCAAAATTTATACCATATACATATAAAACAAAAATATCAGGTGCTAATAATAAAAGAGTAGTAACATTATACAAGCATTTAATTTCCAATTTAATGTGGGTAGTATTTAATATTTATAGTTTGACCACGTAACATGATTTGCGATAGATTTCAGCGACCGCACTTGATTGACACTATTCTGAGCAAATTGAACCCACTACAACCCATTATAGACTATAGCAGTAATATAATAATGTTGTGCCAAACAATAAAATGCGGTTGAATTGCCGAACATAGCGCGAAACCTATATTAATCAATTGAACAAGACACCGCTAATTTCCTGCTAAATACAAATCTATATGTGCTTACAAAATGAAGACTCTTCTTATGAGGATATTCGAAATATTTTATGAAATGAAGATACTCTTCTCCCATGTACAAAACGGCTTAACCGATTTTTTCAATATTCTACACCTATTTGGCAGTTGGCTAGATAGTTGTCTGAACTCTGAAGGTAAGGTTGACTTAATCTCTACATCAGTAAATGATCAAAGAGTATTTAACACAATCATTAGTACCTACCCCAAACAATTTCCTAACCGTAACACATTTACAGAAGTAGAATTTTCTACAAGTACACAAAACAATAGGCCCGCAGGTTCTCTCGAACGCACTCCAGTACAATGCGTACCTCACGGAACAATACCGGCACTTACAACGCTTTTTATTATCCCAAGCTTTACACCTCGATTTTTGTTACTGTAATTTTAAGAGTTCCGGCCTTATTATCCACGTTAAGGATTTTTAAAACAAATTTACTGTTTGGTTAATGTTACAATTGATATTTGAAACAGGATAGGCCATCCTGGCATGAGAAAAAAAAGCCGAAATTAAGGGATAAGGCAAAGGAAAAGTAAGAAGAATTGATATTTGAAATTTTTTAAAGATTAGAAAAGGTCTATCATGAGCGGCACTCGAGTCTACTACGTCTTTCGCTGTAAGTACTGTAGCGATGCCTGATCATTTGGCCACCTATTTGATAACGAAATGAATTCCCATAAATGGTTGGTTCACATTGTTGATTGCGTTAGTTTAGAGTTTACTTTTTCTATTGACTCCGAAATACTAAAAAAATACAGTGGCCAGAATAAAACTTGATTGCCTCAAGCCAAAATTGGCGTGAATTTTCGTCTGTATACCCAAATTTTATGTCGATTAAACTACTATCGATTTAACATAGTTTCTCTCATATTATAATGTAACGAAACTACAAACGTGCTTAAGGAAATTAATTAATCTTTATGCAAATTAACATTTGACAATCGAATGTACACTATTACTATACGTATGCACTCATACAAAATTAAGCTATTATATTGATAGAAATAATTGCAAAACCTGTAACAAGGAAGAAGTTGTCTTATTATTTGTAAAAGTGACTACAATATTTGAAGCACCTCCTATATTTGAGGATAAAAGTTCAAGTAGGACTCTTTTGCAAAATTTCTCTTACTATACCCATTTACTTAGATCATTAAGTAACATTTATGAATGTGATTAGGTATGTATATTCGTTAATAATAGGTATGTAGTAAGATTAAACAAAATATATATTTTTGTTATTTATTATATTTATTCAAATAATATATGAAAGTATATAATTTAAAATGTAAGTAATTCGATGCGTTTGTATGCTCATTAATATTAAACATTGAATTGTTTCTTATATCTTTTTTTGTACTTTTATTTGAATTATTTGAGTACCTAACAACACTTTTTAATTATATGAATTCTTTTAAAGTAAGTTATACAAAAAACATTTTGAAATAGTCGCTAATATGCAAATGTTGGAAATTGGAATACATATATAAATTGTATTTAAATGGCAATACAACTACGTACATTCTCCTTAAATTTCTGCCCTAAATATCTCTCAAATGAATAACAACATAAATAAATGTTATTGTTTATTTTGAGGGCGAGAAATCTCATTGTGATTTTAGATGATTTACGAGTCTTTCTTCATTATAATAGTACACGAGATATTTTTAGGAGAAACTTTAAGTTTATTTTTATAATGAAAGAATGAGAAATTCGCATAATTCCCGTTTTCGTGGAATTTCTAGCGTAAAACCCATCTTTGTCCTTTCCTATATCAGGTTTCAAACTATCTTTGTCCCTAATTTAATCCCAACAGGATCTAGCGTGAAGAATAGGCAGATAGACAAATAAACAGATTTACTTTTGAATTCATAATTTTAATATTTATTATTATTACTAGCGGATTGCCCCCGCTTCGCCCGTGGTACATGTTTACGTTTACTCTCCATAAGAACCATCCTCGTATTTCAAGGAATAAAAAACTATTTTAAGTATCGGAATCGGTTCAGGCGTTTAAGCGTGATGCCGTGACCATGAGAAATAGGGAGTCATTTTTATATATATAGACTAGCGGTCCGCCCCGGCTTCGCCCGTGGTACATATTTACGTTACCACGGGCGAAGCCGGGGCGGACCTATTTACGTTTTCTCTACATAAAAACCATCCTCAAGGAATATAATTAAAAAAAGAATTATCGAAATCGGTTCAGCCGTTCTCGAGTTATGCGCTTACCAACACATTTTGCGATTCATTTTTATATAATATAAGAGAAGATATAGTAGGGATAACAAGCATTGCGAACATTGAATTAAACATTTATAAGCTATTGTAACGCCTTTAATTGCAGTATAATTTTATAAAATTTATTATAAATTCACTGTGTTCACTCTACCATTCTGTTCATTAAACATTCCTTTTAATTACAACGGAATGTATTAATTGATTGTTAAATTAAAATAATATTGTTTTCTAGCTTAAATTATTTTAAGTCTGATGTGAATGTCTTCATAGATTTTTAGATATTTGATGCAATACCAAATATCCCTAGACTTTGTTGATGTGTGAATTATACTTTTATTTTCCCATATAGAACAACGTTTATTCCAAAATATGACTTTTTTTATTTGAATAATAGAATTATTTTCACAAAACAAACAACTAATGACCTATTGAACCCCATAATTTGATTAGGTTAGTTTTTACCTACTATTTATCTTCTCAAATTGATGTTATTGAACGTTATTATTTGTGCAGTGATGGTTATATACTTATATATATGTTAGTACTATTGCTATTATCTTTTCAATTCATGAAAACTATAATATATTATGTATAAAACTTATTTGTTATTTCCTGTTAGTCAAGATTTTTTACGAATTGTTAAGTTGTAGATTATCAGTAATTGTAAGTATATAGTAAAGTTCTTTGGTATTCTTTCTTAATTTAATAGCTTCATAAAATGAAGTACCTACCTACTCTCGAAGGATTGGTTATTTACTAGGCATTAAATTAAAGGTCTTCAAACAAAATGTTTCTATTTAATTATCACAAAAGTGCATCTCAAACTGAAGCGTATCCTACTCGTACTACATTGGACCAGCTATCCAGCGGTACTATAAGAAATCTGCAAGGAAATAATACAGCTCTATATTCATAACGTACCCTCAAAACTGCTCCATTTAACCGCGGCACGTGCTATCCTTTCTTATTCCGAGACTTAATATTTTACACCTACATTTCACTAACACTACTTAGTACTTTGTAATACAATTGCATAATTTATATTGTTGAGCTTTCATTCGAAGAGGGACCCCTCTTTCGTTCCGTTTAAATTTTGAAAGTAAAACTTCTTTAGGAGAGTAAAATTTTAAGGTCGCGTCATGGCAATAAAGTCACGTCATGGAGTAGGCGACGATTTTGGTATCTTTGAATCTTGCCAAAGAAGTTTCACTTCTGACACGTGTACTCTTTTTTCTTTTCTTGTCTTTATTTTGGGTACCTAGTATCAAACATAGGTATTCCAAGGCTTTTACTTTTCAGTGGGTAAGTATAGTAGTGCAGAACCGTTGTTAATTCAATGTCCATATATTATATTATAGAGTACAATAGATTTATAAAAAATGTGTGCGTGTACTAGTGTACACACGTAAGAAGTGAAACTTCTTTACGACTTTATTTTTCAAAAAATAATTAGCTACTAAGTATATGCAACTTTACAGAAATACGTCATTCACGCGTGGTAGGGATAAAAACAAGATGGCGCGTAACGGAAAAATGTTACACTAAATTTTTTTCCAACCCCGATAAAGAAGTTTCACTTCAATAAAGCATATAGGCAGAAAATAAACGTCACACCTTTTAAATAGAAAACGATAAATCACCATTATTTTGGTGGACAACAAGACAATGAGATACAAATAGCGCTATTTTCTACACTTTATCCATTGTTAAAAGCCATCATCTTTAAAATAACTACGCATCTGTGACATTTAAATGTTATTGCCATAGAACAAACATAGTAGTCAGCGAATCTATAAATAGATTTTAATGCGTGCGGTTTAAGGGTCCGTTCACACAGACCGGCTCGTATACGCTTGTTGACAGCCGGAATCGGAGTCAAATGGCTGAACGTACGAGAAAAAGAACGCAATTGCAACCGGTCACCTCCTCTTAATATTTCACACAAAGCGCGTTCAAACATTCGCACAGCACATGCAAAAATATACCCTACTACAAATATTAAAAACTCTATTTTCAACGTTATAAGAATCTGCTCTCCGAGCCGGTCTGTGTGAATGGACCCTTAAAATGCAAGTAGATAATAAAGTTGAAATGCAATCACATTTTACAACTTAAAAAGAATCATTCGTCATTGATGAAAGCCAATGTGAAATGTTGAATTACGCGCGAATAAAGAGAGTTCGGTGTTTTTCATGTTTTAAAACGTATTTGATTTATAAAGAGCATGGTTGATACAAGTTATAATTGACGCGCTGTTATTTCTCGAGATGGCATTTAATATCGAATACGGTAAATGTTTATTGTAAAAGCATTAATAGTTTGGAATTTAAATCTTTTATTATTCTCATAATATTTGATAACTATCACATGGATCCAGTTTTTCATGCTTTGTTTTTTTAACTTAGCCTAAATAACTTAGGTAGGTAGGTACTACTTATACTTTACAACCATAACTAAATAAGACTAGAAACCGCGGGATTAAACTAGTATAGTTATAAAACACACATGATCCACAGCATTTTATTCTTCGTTCCGTAATTTAATACTAATTGTTCATTAAGAATAAAATATAATCCATTTGTAATTATATGGAATGAATCATTATGGTGATATCATTGTAATGTTGAATTTAGCACGTGGTGGAATAACTAACTGTATCAGGAATAAGGAAATTGTAATATGCTCATTAAAATTTGGTAATAATAAAAGCGAGATAAGAAATGGTTATTATTGCTATGGTTGTTATTTTTTAGAGCAGTGGTGGCTCAGTGGTGAGACCTCGGACTTCGAATCGATAAGTCCGGGGTTCGAGACCGGGCGAGCGCGCAGGAAATAAAATGATTTTTCAATTCATCTGCGCATGTTGTAACATCACCACTGCTCGAACGGTGAAGGAAAACATCGTGAGGAAACCGACATGTCGAAGAATCAAAAGTTCGACGATATGTGTCATCCGCCAACCCGCACTTGGCCAGCGTGGTGGATTATGGCACAGACTAATAATAATATTATGGCCTGTACCCTCATAGGAGGCCCCTGTCCCAGCAGTGGGAACATATATGGGCTGATGATGATGATGTTATTTTTTACAAGGTTATGGTTTATGCGAATTAATTTGTACCCAAAAATATCTAAATTTTTCTAGCTGCCCTTACTTACATTACTCTCCTGTTCCGTTTTTGGTGTTTTCTCTCATAAGAACTTTCCTTGTGCTTTAGCAAAACTTGTAAAAAAATTGCCAAATAATTGGTTGGGCCGTTTTACGCTTACCTTACTTGGCGATTAATTTTTATTATTAGTTCTAGATATTTTATGTCATTTATAGGGGATTAATAAAAAACACATGCTACTAACAAAATGTTATATTGTCTACAAGCAAATCACATATAGAAACTTACACAACTTACATAATATACATCTAAAATAATATTTTTATTGCACTTACATTAAACAGTGTCATATTTACATTTTCATATAATAATTCATGATTAAAATTTATCTACCCGTGTTTATTGCAAAATTACACACAAATTATTTTAGGCCTTTAATTGGCGGCATTAATAAAATCGATAAATATTATAAGTATGACCCAATTAAACATTATAATACTAATTACCTAATTAATAATGAAATAAATTATATTTTGGTGTACTTACGTAAGGTTTCCTTAGATAAATGTCAAATAAATTAGGTTATACCACAAGTATTGACTCCCATGGTTTTACAGTTTAACAAACAAATATTAAATATATCATACAACAAATAATACTCTCAAAAGGTGATATATTAGTATATTTAGTATTTACAAATACCTATAAAACTTATAAGAAGGTACATAAGGATATTTCAGGCTTTAATTCTTAAAGGCAGATTTTACAATTACGAAGGTACTTTACGTCATTCCATATAAAAGAAAGAGACAGACATAATGTCTATTCACCCACCTACGTCATAAGTGTCGATTGAAAAATCAGCCCTTGAATAAAGTTGGATTTTCCATTACAAGTGAACTAAAGCTATATTGACCTTTGAGGGAGTTAAGACGAATGCTCCCGTTACTCTAATCAATTGCCGTGTGTTGTAAAGTATAAATGCATTATCATAAAGGCATACCTTATAGTACCAAACAACATTGAGGTATTATTACTAGAGAGGGCACCACGAACAAAATCTGTGCGACAAGCGCGGCGGCGCGGGGCGGCTATAGTGAGTCGTACACTTTGTAGATATTCTGCCTCTTATTATTTATAATTAATTAAAACCAATGAATGTAACAAATAAATATTGTTTATCTTATTAAATATTGAATAAACTTATCAATTAAAACCAATCAATGTAACAAAAAAATTTGAGTTTGAGGCGATTGACTCTAACTCGTGTTAATAATAGTGTAATACCGATGTCCTCTCTAGTACGGTAGTACATGTAACTCAATGTAAAACAAAGGGTTCTTTATCCTATAACTAGTAGACCGGGAGATACTGACACAAAATTTCGAGTCATTTGTAACAGGATGGCGGTTCTACAGGGGTCTTAGTACGCAATGACAAAAAGAAAAACGATGGCGTGAACGCTGGTACCGGCGGCTTAGTCGCGTGGGCGTTAGTCGAACTCGTCGGAAAATAGCGAAAGTCAAACGATTTGTAACAGTATGGCACTTATTTTTCCTGTAAGTTTGAGGATCAACAAATATAAATACAAAATTTCAAAGATCTATGTGTTGGAAATCTTCACTTATATAAATTAATAATAAATTAAGTTTTCAAGTATGACAGCACTTTTTCCCCCTACTAGAAGTATGGCAAATATAATAATGGTCACATTTTATCAAATACTCTCCAAAAATCCAAATGCAATACTGGTACAAAAAGTTTGGCGAAATAAAAATTTTTTGCAGATTTTCGGCGGTATGGCGACCATTTGGAATCGTCCGAAAAGTATGGCATGGCGATTTTCGTAAATGGCTGCACGACGATAGTTACCTGTGCAAAAGTTAGCCTTGTACAAATGGTTGAATTATTGTTTTATTTAAATCAACACATTCGCATCGGTATGGCGGGCTGTAAGTCACACCGGAAAAGTATGGCATGACACTACCGCCTACTACTTTTTTATGGGCTATCGGTAAATTCTAAAATTTTTGTGTTACAAATCGTTTGACTTTCGATATTTTTCCGACGAGTTCGACAAACTCCCACGCGACTAAGCCACCGGTACCAGCGTTCACACCATCATTTTTCTTTTTGTCATTGCGTACTAAGACCCCTGTAGAACCGCCATCCTTGTTACAAATGACTCGAAATTTTGTGTCAGTATCTCCCGGTCTATAGAGGTATAATTAATAATTGATGCGATGTTAATCCTAGTCATAAGATCTGAACGCAGATACGTGTAATAACTAGGATAAGCTCAATAACGATTTACTTAATATATTTTATTAATACATTTATTTTGACCTAATTAAACAAGCATTATAAATAATAGTGAATGGAATTGTGCCAGTGCAATAGTACGTAATACATTATCATATAATAATAGCTAACGAAATAATTAAAAAAGGATTACTTGCAAGGCAATTTCATATATTTTACGAAAGTATTAGGTTACTACAATTATAGTATACATAGTCGCAAAGTTTATAAAATGTATAAATTATTAATGTTTTTCAAACTGATACATATAACAATAATAATCAGTTAAATCACGACCTAAAACTCACATCGAGCTATATCCAATCTAATTCACTAATAATTATATTGTCGCACAGTGACAACATACAACGCAACTATAAACTTTCTCATTACATAAAACAATTAAACCGATGTAGCATTAAATATAGGCATAGAGCGGAAAATTAGTTCCCAAATAAATTTAAATATTTAATGATGCCTCGTTTATTGGGAAATTCAAAAGTTTACTAATTAAAAATAAACATCGCCTAGCATTCAAGCGGAAAATGCTTTACACAAACATATTGTGATTTATTAAAGGTTTTTATTATAATAACTAGCTGTGCGCGACTTTACCCTCCTTGCTCCGCTCCTATTGGTCTTAGCGTGATGATATATAGCCTATAGCCTCCTCCTCATCAGAAACACCAGCATTCCTCGATAAATGGGCTATGTAACACCGACAGTATATTTCAAATCGAACTTGTAGTTCCTGAGATGAGCGCGTTCAAACAAACAAACAAATTCTTCAGCTTTCTAATATTAGTATAGATATAACGAAATGCGAATAGATACGCAATAGATTGTAGTTCTTATCGGCTAATAACTTTACGATAAATAATACGTGATACTTCTAATCAGTCATACAAAACATACGTTAAAAGAATGATTAATCGTTTCTTTTTGTTCGTATCAAAACATCCATTTAGGCATTGTTATCGCTTGTATTCAATACTTACGGATTATGGCACTCGTAAAAGCATTAAAACTAATTATTTTTAATATGAAGTGAAAACTATAAGCTAGAATTTATTGTGCTCATTTTTACTTATCAGATGCTCTGGGTTTTCTTTTCGAACTATAAAAAAAACTTAATATGCCTTAAATTATATGCTGGTGTGGTATAACAAAACAATTCAGGATAAAAGTATTTGAAGCCTAACTAAGAAGTTCTAAAATGGTGTAAGTATCTACATTCTACATTGTGTATCTACACCATTTTTGAAGTGAAACTTCTTTATCGGGGTTGGAAAAAAAATTAGTGTAACATTTTTTCGTTACGCGTGACATTTTTCCGTTACGCGCCATCTTCTTCGTATCCCTATCACGCGTGATTCGACGTATTTCTGTAAAGTTGCATATAGTAAATTATTTTTTGAAAAATAAGGTCATTAAGAAGTTTCACTTCTTACGTGTGTACACTAGTACACGCACACATTTTTTTACATTATAAAGTTTGTCTGTTAGCTATATTTACTTACAAATCATAATATATAAATAAACACAACATAAAATACACAATGCAGCAATTATAACTTAGTATCTTTCAGTAGAACGGCCGCTTCATACGATGGCAAGCCGCTATCCCCCCTCGCCTTGTGACAGCGGCACCCTTCAGTGATTACCTCCTGTAATTAATAATTTAACTCCACGTAATGTTGTTTTATATGGACAAAGGTTAATTGTCTTTAATTAGCGAAGCCGTGCTCGCCTTGGTTTGAAATGTCATGGATTAATAGCATACTGACAAATGTGGGTCTCTTCATAACAAAGGCTTTGGAATCAAACAATTTATCTTTATTCAAAAGAAATAGAATTTTCTAAATAGTGTACTTTATAAATTATAGACTTGGAATCTTTATAGTCTTTGTAAATAAACTGTGGATATAGTAAATAATGTCATTGACATAATTATTACTTCCAGATAAAAGAATAACGTTAGTAAGGATAATTGATATAATCTGAATTCAAGTAAAAAAACAAATTACAACGTTAAAAAATGCTAGCGGCTTTTCCGGGTTGACCGGTATTAATGGCAAAATAATTTGTTGAAATCGTCCAGTTGTTTGTTTATTCGTTACATTCAAAACTACATGATACAAATATTTTCTCCTTATCATATTAGTATTAGAAGATGGCAGAGTAAATGATAAATGGAACTCACCTGTAATGTAATGGAGTCTTTTTGTGAAGAATCTGCCACGACTATTTCATACGCCGGTGGAGGTCCCGCCAACTCCACTTGATGGCCCTAATAAAGACAATTTTATTTGAAAGAAGATAGAAATATTAAAATATCTAGTGACAATCCATACTAATATTATAAATGCAAAAGTAACTCTGTCTGTCTGTCTGTTACTCAATCACGCCTAAACTACTGAACCTATTTGCATGAAATTTGGTATGGAGATATTTTGATACCCGAGAAAGGACATAGGCTACCTTTTATTGCGAAATATGTACCACGGGCGAAGCCGGGGCGGACCTCTAGTTTCATATATAGCACGATACTTTGGTATTCAAAATAATGAGACCATAATAACAAAGCAAAGTATGTGTTTCTCGTATTATTTGACTAGCTCAATGATTAAACCTTCTTGCCGCTTTTTAGCTCTCACATGTTTTGATATCAACATCTAACATCTACAATTACATTATTATGATAAGCTGATTTTGTCTCGAAGTGTACATAATTCTTATTATCAGAAACTAACTGATTCAGCAAAGTATGACGTCATTGTTTTATTGATATAGTAGTAATTCTACTCACTAACGAATCACAATTCATGAAGAACGGTCCAACCGTTTTAAAGTCAAAAAATTTGGAAAATCCAAAAGTGCACGCCTCATAATTTTTTTTTAATAAATATTTATTAATTTTTATTTTTGTTTATTTAATATCAATTAAACCACATCGAATCAGACCCTGAAAAATGAAAGGGTTCTATTCCTGAGCATACTCAAGCGTAAGAGAAAAAAAAAAGACTCGATTAGTAAAGTATTTCGGTCGCTATCGTGTTAACAAGAAAAAGGATCCGCACATACAGACACACGGACGTCCAAGACAGAACTTTTTTAAACTGTTTTTTAACTAGTTTAAATAACAAAAATGACATCAAAAATATCATGAACGTTAAAAATAGTGTTTTTTCTTAATATGTGTGTGTATGTATTATCTTACAAGTGCAATGTATGATACATAAAGACATTTTAAGTTTGAAAAATCAGATGTTTTGCGCGAAGTGACAGTAGTACCCACCTCAACGCTTCGCTTATGAGGCGTGCAAAAGTGTGCGCTTATCTGATATATGTTGAGTGTGTGTTTATCTTTGTGTCTCAAATTTAATAAATATAATGCAAATTAGTTTTATAATAGAAATTTATAAAATTTTCGAGTAATACAAAAAACATAATAGAGGTAAGTATGTGTATATTTTAAAACTTTATATTTATATAATGTTCTCTACATCCTCGAGTTCGGGTTGTTTCAATGTTTTAACAGCTTAAATATCATACCTGCCTGAAATGAACTAAGGATTGATAAAACAACCCTCGTAATATTATCTCAAACAACAAATTATACACAATACCTTCACTAAAAATAATGAGCATCGCTTCTCATATTTAATTGAATTAGACGATTCTAAATGAGCGCTCTTGGAAAGTATAAGTAACGATACATTTCAGTACCTATCTATTATTAAAGAACATTTTATATTCTACTAGCTTTCCGCCCGCGGCTCTGCCCGCTTTGTCTTAACCTAAATTATATACTAAACCTTCCTTGAGAACCACTGTATCTATTAAAAAAAAACCGCATCAAAATCCGTTGCGTAGTTTTAAAGATTTACGCATACATAGGGACATAGAGTCATAGGAAAATAGAGACAGAGAAATATATATCGCATATACAATACGATATTTAGTATGTTTGAAAGATTTTAAAATGCTTCTATAGTTTAAATAATTATGATATTATGTAATATGTATTCAATATTTAATTCCAGCCCCACTTACCGATTTCTTCTGTGTAAAATGTGACGAAGATCGTTAAACTTAAACACTATATTTATCTTAGTATTTCCTTGTGTTTGATTTTACGCGAGTATTATACATTTAGAAATTAAAGACTTTTTAACGGATTTTAAACGCGATTTATTCATTATATTATTTTCCGAACGTTTCGAACACTTTACAGCGTGGTCACGGCGCGGGGAGACTCCCCGTGACCACGCTCGCTTGAATAAATCGCGTTTAAAATCCGTTAAAGTCTTTAATTTCTAAAAAACAATTTATCTTTATACGAACAAAGTCGTATAACACAGATAACGAAATGATATAATATGTAGTATGTATAATAATTTTAATTTAAAACTCCCTTTTGTGGAAATATCTTTCTCATTAGACAAAAAGCCATCCAATTATCTATTAGATAGTGTAAAGACTCAAAAATTATCAGATTATTATTTATTATTGGAAGATTTTATGTTATTATCAATTCGTTATCTGTACGTATATCTGACTGGCCGGTTGGTTTGGTTGGTAGTGACTCTGCCTTCCAAGCCAGAGGTCGTGGTTTCGATTCCCACCCAGGGCAAATATTTGTGTGATGAACATCGATGTTTGCTCTGTGTCTGAGTGTTAATTATCTATTATCTATGTAAGTATTTATTTAAAATCGTATATGTATGTTTATCAGCCATTTGATTTCCATAACAAGCGAGAGCTTAGTATGGGATCACCGATCAGATCGTGCTGTGTGTGAAAAATGTCCTGAAGTATTTAGGTATTTATTTATTTTGAAACGCGAAAACGCTTGTTTTACTAGAAATAAGCTAAAGTTTTACAGAAGGAAAGCTACATTCTTTATTATTTAATATTTTGTTAGTTTTGACGAAACCTGTAGTATAGAATTAGTTTTTAATTTTTATAATAACACATTACACAATGCTGTATTAAATATTTGTAATTTTTTAATCGTTTTCTTTTTAAGCGGTGCTAAATTTAAGCAACAATTGAATATTACATTCAATATTAATTTATTTTACTTTCAGATGCTCAAATTAACAAACGCACTTGCACACTGCCACTGTTGCTACTGTTAGTCGGGTCTGTCATGGTGAGTTGAAGATTCAACCTTCAGGTTATGGGGATATGGTTTATTTTTAACCAAATAAACTAGAATGTATGTGTGATATTTCATAGATTGATAATAATGTACTGAATTTTTTGTGTCCTTTGGTGTAATGAGCTCAAAAGCCCGTATAATAAATTCTTAAAGGAGGTATTTAAAAAAAAATCATTTATTGATCAATTTGTGGGTTAGGTACAATTTACAAACATGTAACATTTGGACCCCAAACTAGGACAGCCTGTATTTTGGGGTCCACCTTCCTTAATGACACAATAATAACAAAATTGTATTGTAATAATTATGGAGAAAATGTTAATACATATAATAATGTATATATACATATATACAATATATGTATATGAGTTTATATATGAGAATATCTACTGGTATTATAGTAATATGTCTAATGCAAATAATACCAAAATTTGTCGAAATCGGTCCTGCGTGTACGAGGTCATCCTCAATGCTTATACTAGGTATACACTAATATAAATGTTGACACTGACGAATCGTTATCGATTTTTCTATAACCTTTGATTATTCACTGATAAACTTTACAAGTAAGCGAGTGTGGAAAGCGCTGAGAAAGTTGAGAAATAAACAATTGTAAGAGCATTACGAAATATAACACCATTGTAACACAGCACAATGAGATATTATTGCCTTTTAAACGCTTTATAAAAACAATGTCAAGTGACAAATATAACTGTTCTATTGTCAAATTTTGCATATGTATAACACTAGATGTACACCCTGGCTCCGCTCGGATTGTTTTGTTTTCGAAATATCAGTTACTATTAAAATTCCAGCGGAGTAAAATAACCAAGAGTCACTAAAATCGGTTCAGCCGTTCTTGGGTAATAAATACCTAGTTTAACTCACACGATTTTTTATATGTATACCTACATACATTTATAATATCAATAAGTGATACATTAATATTTGTAACAATTAAAGGTTTAAACTTACACAGAAACTTTTACAATTACGTTTAAATTTCCTTTGAATAAACTACACCGTTCATATATCAGTAACGAGATAATCGCTCGAGATAATTCAAAGTTAAATGACACGTAATTGATGATTCGTTTAAATTAACTGGGATGCTCTTACTTGATGGGCGTATGAGTGAGGAATTAAGGGTACCTATGTGTAATAGGTTTATCAAAGGGATATTAATATAGATATCAAGAAGATATTAATATAGGATCAAAGAAATAGTTTTTTGTTATAAATGTTTAAATATGATTATTAGATTACAATTTATTACAATTACAATATACAATTTATATTCATGTAAAAGTTATTTTTAAGATCGTTGCATACGATTTACGACTTGTATATATGCAAAAAAGTCTAATTAATACAATTCATACGCTAATAGGTACATGTAGGTACTATTAATAATGCATTCTAACAATCATATAACAATACCTACTGTTTATACCAGATCTTAGGTAATTTATTTCTCTGTTGCGCTACTGCTATATGAGAAAATGAGTATCCGTTCACTTTCTTTATATTATCTTCGGAGATGTGACATGACAATATATTAAGCACAAACACTAATTATGCATATACTAACCAACATATGAAATGAAATAATATAACGTGATGAATAAATGAAGCCTCGTTTCTCTTAGACTCATATATGTATAGATAGTATGTATATTGTATATATTTAGTATAAATATGTAACTATGTAAGGTGAAAGGAAAGGGGATCGACGTCGATATGCACTTGACCACAAAGCGAGTGGCATTGCAACTTTCCAAGATATTTGAGCGTAAGAAACGCATCTCTTTACATATTTCTGTAGTTTAAGTAAATTTTAGAAAAGACTTAAGTATCTAAGTTGTCCGGGTTTGACAAAAAGACGCGTGTTCGAATCCCGCCTCGTGAATTTTTTTCTCGTCTTGAAATTATTTCTCAGCCTTCAGTAAATTAAGTAAGCTTACCTACTGAGTATTCAAATCGCAAATTTTTGCTTTAGGGCTGATTTTTCAATCCTTGGTTAAAACTTATTCGTCTAATAATGTATAAAACTACCATTTTAAAAACGTATTCTAATTGTCCGTATTTGAAAGTTTACGTGACATTTTAATATTATCGTGTAATACTTTATTGGAGGGATAAGTTTTAACCAAGCACTGAAAAATCGGCCCTAAGCCACATAAATAAAGTGTAGATAAGTAGATTGGTTAAATTTAATAACGAAAAGCAAAATAGCCTGCAAGAAACGTTGTACAGTACAAAAAAGCATAAAGATTTTGGACTGATTTTTTTTACGTCTTTCACATCACTTATATTGAATTAATTAATATTTCTTAATTCAAAAACTTTATTAAACTGCATTATGTATAACTAAGAAATGGAGATTGCAGCTGTATATTTTAATTTTAATACAACCGCAGCTTATATTATAAGGTAAGGTCGCTACCACTCAGTATTGTGGATTTAAAAGAAACATTTAATTAAATATAATACTGTTGTATATTCAATGTATGAATTTGCGTGAATAGAATTTTCGTTAAACAAAATCGTACAAGCCATTTATTCAATTTCACGCTGAGTTATTTTTGGATATAATCGTGTAGGTATGTACGTAGCTTGAAAAAGGTTTTCAAATATTATAGATAAATTGAAAGCGTGTAGATTCAGGATCGGTTCGCTAATCTCGCTAAAGCAATTACGTGTAATGCGATTTTTATCAAGGCTCCCCGGGGCGGGAGTGCAAATTATTTTTGTTAACCGGGGAATTCGTTCAGCCGCTTATGAAACCGTAATGAGCAATGTTGATATGTAGATAATGTTCGTATTTGTCGGATTGTCAATTGCCATTTAATGTGTATATTTTTGATTAAAGTTACATTTTTGAGGACTTGATTAATGTTTAGGTAAGAGAATTCAAACCATCTAATAGACGCAACAATAAACAAATTAAAAACAATTATAAATTACATGCTTCTATAGTTTAAAATAAAAAAATCGACCAGAATCTGGGGTAATGTTCTTCAAAGAAAAAACTTTCACATAATATCTTAATAGCAAAATAAGCATAGAGCATCAAAGCTTCTATAAAAACGGCAAAAGGTGCGGCCCGTTAACCATTTCCTGGCAAAATGTCGCAGCGTAATCAGCATAGGATTTCAGAAGGCTTTCACTCTAATAATCAAAGCCGTGCATTCCCCTTCATTAAAAATGTACACTACAGGACGAAGATAGCAAAGCTTCAAACAAGTTTACTGAAGTAATTTAGTTGTTAACTTAAACAATCTGACGCTTAAGCCAACCTGCCTGACTTGGACACTGCTAATCCCTTTAGCTTCAAGTTTAGTGTCTTAATGCTGAGAATGGATGCTAATGAAATATATACGTAGATTCATTTAAGATCTATGCAGTTAAATGCAACGCAAATAATTTCTGTTGATAATGATCTCGATCTCAAAAGACCCTAAATAAATTTAGATATAGGTATAGATGTATGGTACAACTAGAAAGATTTATTACATTACGTATTAAGGATAACTTTTTGTTGGCTCTTAAAGCCTTATTAGTTACTAGAGGTCCGCCCCGGCTTCGCCCGTGGTACATATTTCGCAATAAAAGGTAGCCTATGTCCTTTCTCGGGTATCAAAATATCTCCATACCAAATTTCATGCAAATTGGTTCAGTAGTTTAGGCGTGATTGAGTAACAGACAGACAGATAGAGTTACTTTCGCATTTATAATATTAGTATGGATTACCTACGTTGATTTGAATTATTGGTGTTGTATTAAAATCTGGTGCACTAGTTCACCAAATAATATCCTTCTAAAATATTGCTATATTGCTGACTATATTATTTAACTATAAATACTAAAAACAACTACGTAGCTGAAGTATTTTTAATCATCAAGTATTTTTAATCTAAAGAAAAATGTTCAATATAAGATTGCGAACTGGATATCAATTCATGCAGTGCGTTTTGTATTTTTTTTCCATTGACACTCTTCGATATTAAAAAGAAAAAAAAATTGTCCGACCTAATATATTTTTTACAATCGAATCTTTATATGAAACTTACGTATGTGCACAATCAATGGCTGTTATTGTAAGCAATTACTAGAACGCAAATTTTATTTTGGTACAAAAAACAACCGTTAGTTTTGCCGCGTGTATGTTTTTCAAATGCAATTATGATTTTAGTGTTAAAGTCAGATGAAAATGATTTATGTTATCTTTCGGTAACCACGTTGTTAATAACAATTAATATACTTTACATTAGTTAAAGTGTAAACTTTGAACGAAGAACGATTGTCAAAACGTCACAAAGTTTGTAATTGCAAGTTGCAACGAAAATGTGTAGAAACACTCTAGTTAGCAAAGGTTAAACTTTAGAGTTATTACAAATTTTATTAGTGTATAAGTATGCAATGCAAGAAAACATGTTGTTTGCAACACGACTTTCTTATGGTACGGTGAATTCAGCAAAGTTCTTTTAATTAGTTTAATTGTTGACTAATCTACGATTTCAGTTTTAATATAAATAATTATATCCTCTGGGTTATTTCAGTACCTCAAAAATAGGAAGAAGCAATATTAGGATTTATTAAAGTATCCTGTTATCGACGGCGACCGTGCAACATGGATATCCTTAGTGTTACATAGAATGTTCGAAACGCAGCCCGGTAACTACGCACTCAAACTCATTTATTTTTATTCATGTAGGTAATTTTTCACAAGTATTTATGTATATAATCATATTTCAAACTACCAAAGATTCCGAGAAGAATCGACAAGGAACTCCATAGTAATACTTTACCTACACTGAAAATAGTAAGAAGTTTTTATTTAAAGCCCCAAACCGAAATTGGGAAAAATGGATTGGCCGAAAATAGAGCTACGAGAACAAGAGGTAATAGAATTGAACTCTGCGAAAGAAACAGCTATCGAGCTATTTCGGTATTTATTTTTGTCATTCTTTGTCATTTATCCAATCTAGAATAACACTGGATTGATTTTATTGGCGAATTTTTAAATAAACAACTAACTAAGCTATTATAAATATATCTTAGTTTAATGGGTATTATTGTATATGAAGAAGCTATGAAACATTGTATTCGTTTTTATCTTTTCCGCTGTAATTATAAAAAATTTGGAAAATCCAAAAGTGCACGCCTCATAATTTTTTTTTAATAAATATTTATTAATTATTATTTTTGTTTATTTAATAACAATTAAACCACATCGAATCAGACCCTGAAAAATGAAAGGGTTCTATTCCTGAGCATACTCAAGCGTAAGAGAAAAAAAAAGACTCGATTAGTAAAGTATTTCGGTCGCTATCGTGTTAACAAGAAAAAGGATCCGCACATACAGACACACGGACGTCCAAGACAGAACTTTTTTAAACTGTTTTTTAACTAGTTTAAATAACAAAAATGACATCAAAAATATCATGAACGTTAAAAATAGTGTTTTTTCTTAATATGTGTGTGTATGTATTATCTTACAAGTGCAATGTATGATACATAAAGACATTTTAAGTTTGAAAAATCAGATGTTTTGCGCGAAGTGACAGTAGTACCCACCTCAACGCTTCGCTTATGAGGCGTGCAATTTAGTGTTAATTTAAATTGGAACTAATTTTTTGCTGCCTGCTGCAAAATGCTCGATACTATGAAGTTATGTTAAATATTCCTGTCTCATCTATTTATTCACAAATTTATCTAAACAGGTTCATTAAAACAAAAAGGAATCTAATTCTTCCAATGGCCATATATTTAACCCCAAAAGATATACATAACACATTTTGTAACCTAACAATTGGACACCACAAGAACATCAGCAACCCAGTCAAGCAATCTGTTATTATTTTATAATCGCATCCTAAATTATTTAAATTTTAAAACAAAGGCAGAGCGTGAAGCACAGACAGCCATGTTTACCAGGAAAAGAGCATTAAACGTGATTAGCCGTCGATTAGGAGGGTTTAAAGCGAGGGGAACTATCGGAGTGCGTCATCGCAAACATTCTGGCCCCTACGCGACTTGATTACACTTCGCTGTCCAAATTAATTGATTGACTATTTTTAACGGCACTGATCAATTAATTTAGGAACTAATCTGGCGTTGCGATACAAATATTTGTTTAAGTGGATTCATATAAGGTTTCTCGTTCCTATATTAATGAGAGCAGAAATATAGTTATTTCACGAGTTATAATAGTAATTATGATTTGAACGGACTGATACAAAAGTAAAAACACGACTAGTGTAATTTACATTACATTGTAAAAACCGGTTGACCTTAATTTTGAAGTACACTTATAAACTATTCAACAATCATTTACTATTAGGTACTGCGTATGTTTCAATATTGTAAATCGGATAGAGCTCGATAATATCTAATCAGCTCTGGCTATCGGAACTTACCCTTACTTCCTTATTCGAGCATGTAAAGCGTATCCGTCAGAGCGAAACCAATTACCCTGAACGCGGTTTTTATTTCGACCAACATCGTTAATTCCGCTGACATTCAACCATGGCTCTTCACACTTCTATACTCCTAGTATTTCGTATCGCAATTAAACAAGCAAAATCTTTACAGGCGAGCTTTTTAAGTAAAAATATAAATTAAATGCGCATCTGAAAACTTAACAAAATTACGACTCAAGGAAATTTTAATTAGTAATGTTTAACCTTGCACAACTCGGCCGTCATATTTAATTACTAATTTTAAGATTTTAATTAAGAAGTACCAACTAAGAATGTTTGTGCTTTTTCATTATAGACGTACATTACGTGGCCATGACTTTGCGTCTACTCGCCGAATTATCTCATCCATCTTTGAATATTTAATTCCCATTAATCCTCTCGAACAAGACGTAAATTCCCAGATCATTTAACAGAGCGCACGTGTCGTTAGTGTAGCACAGGGTAATGTACCGTGAATGCAGGCTGCATCTCACGAGCTCTCGAACGGGAACATTGTTTGTCTAAACTTGCGTCCGGAATTTCTATCCCTCTCTCGAAGGTTCTAGAATTTTGAGTCGTCCTTCCGTCTAGTGTCATTGGAATTGCGGTTGCCGGAATTAGCATTTTGTGTTGAGTTTACTCCAATGTAAGTTCAACATGCCGACTTTGATGTTTAAAAATACTATTTATCTTGGGTTTTCCAAGTTTTTCGCTTTAGTACTGTCTTATCATTATACATGTGGTAATTATACAAAGCCAGTGTATTCAATAGGTACTGTATCAAAACGTATACATACAATAACTACATAATTTGTCATTGGTAGTTTAGGTGATGATGCTTCAAGTAAAAAAATATTAATTACAAATGCCTGAATATTTCAATTCCAATCAACAATAGATGGTTATTTAATAACGTTTATTCAGCTAGTGTATCCCACATAGAATAATTATCATTTTTGAAAGCCTCTGAAGCTTATATTCCCGCTTGCGTCCCACTTTTTCAAAAGTATTACTTCGGAAAGCTTTATTAACTGCCAAGCGAGTGAATACTTTCATTGTGTTTCGAAAATAAAGCGAACTATGAGTATTGAATTTCACATAAACAAAAGAATCAATTTTAGTAAGTAAAACGTGAAATCGAACACGTGAAAACAATCGCTCTATGAAAAGTCCCTGCAAGTGATGCTATCGGGGTTGACCTTTTGTATTTGCTTTCAGCTTACTCGCGCATAATTTTCTGATATAATTTTTACTAGGATATAATTTCGTGTATTACAATAATAATTAAATAGATTTATAATTGTCGCTATATATTTTCTACTTCACAATAAATTTCCGCTCGACCTTTCAACATGTTATCGAATCTTGAACGTGTTAAATCTAAATAAATTGCATTATAGATAGGAATCTGTGTGTGAAGCTCTCAAAGTCACATGGCGATAGGCAATAAGTTTAAAGTTCAAGAGATAGGGCACTTAAAAATGTCGGATTTACACGTGCTAAAATATATCTGAAGGTCTGAGTTCGTTCGTCTGGTTTGCAATCCGCCCACGTGGTGTTCCCTTTATTACAAAATGCTCGATATTATCACGTTGACATTTAAAATTTCACAGCTACATTCATTAACGGTATTCTATGAATCTCTGTCCATTTATTTACGTACTGATTGTTGATGTGTCGTTTTTATGGACTTTAATTTATGTACTTAATAGCAATATTGTTAGTAGCTTTTGTAGGACATTTGATAAATACTTATGTATCAATAATGATTTTATAGAGTGTCACAATAGTATTGAAGAAAGTTATCGTCGTCAAATAAAAGTTCTATAAAGATTTGTTTATATAAGTAATAAATATTAAATAAATAAATAAATATTTCAGGACAATTTTCACACACGGCACGATCTGATCCCATACTAAGCTTTCGCTTGTGTTATGGAAACCAGATGGCTGATAAACATACATATATAATTTTTAAATAAATACTTATATAGATAATTAACACCCAGACACAGAGCAAACATCTATGTTCATCACACAAATATTTGCCCCGGGTGGGAATCGAACCCACGACCTCTGGCTTGGAAGGCAGGGCCACTACCAACCAAGCCAACCGATCAGTCAATACCTATGTATTATAATTCTAAACTTCGACGTGAAGATAAAAAGTATAATAACAATTTACATTGTAATATGTATACTTTTACGTTATTATTAATAGATTAAAATCTGAACAATTTTAATAATTCGATATTTTCACAAGATAACTCCTATCATACCTTGACATAATTAATTATACTGATATCATTTTATCAATTGATTTACGAAACATTATGTAAGAAAAACATTTTCTTTTAACAATTTTTATATCTTATTTAATCAATCAATCAAATATTTGATAAAAATTCTGGAAAAAGTAAAGAGGTACTAATCTATACTTACCTACTAATACTATAAAGCTGAAGAGTTTGTTTGTTTGTTCGAAATGCGCTAATCTCAGGAACTACTGGTTCGATTTTAAAATTCTTTCGGTGTTAGATACCCCATTTATTGAGGAAGGCTATAAGCCTATAGGCTATAATACATCATCATTCATCACGCGCTAAGACCAACAAGAGCGGGCACTGCGGGTAAAACCGCGGGGCGCAGCTAGTGGTATATAACAAAGAACTTAAGGCTTCTCATTAGATTCTCAGCAAGCCTCGAAAATTGTGTCTAGTGCTCCTTAAGCGGATAAAAGGATTAATTCACGTACAAAGGATTCATTGAATTTACATACTTTTAACATTTACCACGAAGAATTAATGCTACACCATTGTTTAATTCGATCTGAATAATGGACATTCGTCTTCTACGTAAATGAATGTATGCTAATTATTATATTATTAAGGAAACATAAGTTATGTTTATGGGTTTTTTATATTTTATAGAAATTTGAATAGTTATAGTGATAGCATATGTTCGAAAACTAACGGAATTGTAAAATTTCTTTCATTCTTTCTTTTTTTTTTTTGCTTTTCATTATGTACTTGTGAGGCTATGTGCTATTAAATAAACGTTTTCTTTCTTTCTTTCTTCTAAACCATAAAACATTTGGCTTATATCTAACACGAGTACATTGCCATACGAAATAACGAACTAAATTTATGAACCAAATGGAAAAATCAAAGTAGGTAGATACGCGGGAAATTTTATCTTGCCGCGCTCGTCACAGTTCGCGGAGACAATTTCCTTCATAAGGCTGGCGGTAAACGGTAAAGAGTATTGGTAATTTTTCAACGCAAATTATAAACGGATACAGGTGTTCTTGTATATATATAGGTAGATGTAATTTCAATTTTATAATGATAGACTTGGTATTACCTATTGTTTCATGGCTTTTATATTCGGATACGTTATAACGACAGATATCAGTCTGAAATTTAAATGTTAACTTTAAAATCCCGGAGTTATATGGATAATACAAGCATAAGTATATATTACCTAATTATTATGACCATGGTGTATTATAAAGTGTTATAAAAATTATTTAAAAAACACAAGAAGAAGAAGAAAATTATACAATTTTTATAACTTAGCTTAGACCCATGGTTTTGGGATGTGAATGTTAGAAACCATATAATAATGTTATATTACATTTAAAAATAAGCATAATATTTGTGTTTTAATTATAAATCTGAGTGTACAAAAAAAAGACGGGTTGCACTCCGGGAGTGCCGGCAGAAGTGAAAACTTGATTATTAACGTTGAGCATGTTTGATGTTTTGGAATGGTATCCGTCTTACGCTTTTTCGATCAGATCACGTGTCCTGACGCGAGTTTAAGATTTTATACCCATTACAGAAAAAGTGCTCAACGCCGCTAAAGAAGTTTTCACTTCAATAATGATTTATTATAAAGCATCCTTAATTGGGTTGCTCAAAGAACTTATTAGTATCTGTAACAAAGTTTATTTGGGCTTATTGTCCATTAATTACCTATTCTTCACTCCTACACAATGTCTCCGAGAACTTGTATTGATTTAATTAGTATTAGGGCCGATTTTTCAATCACGAGATAAACAGTCTAATAAGTACCCCTCGAATAGATTTATTCAATTATTTATCTAACTCATTACGGCTCGCCTATTTTTCAATCGTGATTTATTTGATGAATAACTATCTGACCAAATATTTCCATATTGGCAGCACTGCTCTCGGAGTGGCGAAACAAACATATTAAATTAGTCAGGTTAGAGCGGGATAGAGTCAAATCTTGCAATTTGTCAACAACCGTCATTATGACTCACGTCAGGAGTGCACTTGTCTTCTATGATTGTTGATTGTTGTTTTGATTCGAGTAAAGAGTTTGGTTAAATTTGTGTTTCAATTTATATATTTTACGATGGAAACGACATACTTAAAGGCAGCGTTCGGCAAATTTTCAATGGCATGGTCATCAGTACTATCAAAAACATCAATTTCAATATGATTTTAATTGATTATAATTATATAGAAAGAGGTTTAATTGTTAATAATTCTACGCTCTATGTTATGACATACGAAAATATCTCAAATTTGACGCGTCCGTTGTCAACTCAAACGCCTAACAGTCGAATAGCGCGCTATCTGGCCGTTGGAGCGGCAAATAGATTTATTCCTCAAATAACGTAGTTATTCGATAGATAAGTCCTATTCGTCTATTGAAAAATTGAATATTTTGTTAACTGAAGAATAAAGTATATCTAGCTGTTTATCTGGGCATTGAAAAATCGGCCCTTAATAAGACATTTAGAACATCTAGAACTTTCAAGAGTGATGTATTACACTAGAGTAGATAATTTTTGAAACAAAAAAAAATCGCAGTCGGATGAAACCCATTAGAAAAGGAGGGGAATACGATAAAAATGTAAGGAAAAATAAATTACGGTCAATCCGAGTTCGGGAAGCGGGAGGGGGGAGCTTTTAAGAGAAAAAAATGGTTTCTCTCGATTTCCGACAAAACTACAAGTCCTATAGAAAAAAGTTCAATGGCAAAGTTGTAGGTAATTAAAAGTTCTACAACTTTTGTATTCACAATTTTTTCACATAACCTAAAAATTTAGGTGAAAAATTCAAAAAACCAAGTTTTTGGTCTTTTATTTCTATCTACTTCAAAATTTATTTTTTTTCTACGAAATTTGGTGGAAACTTACTTTATTATGTCCCAAATACACTGTAATTTATTTGATTGAAAATATTTATTTTTTCGCCTTATTTTGAATTAATACCAAAAAAACAACCTAATTTTCAATGGAAAAGTCACCCGTCAAAATATCAGCTTCTTTCAAAAACTTGGGGTGCCTTTTATTCATTGAAATCTCTACTTTCATATGGTGTAAAAAAAATAAACACCACCATAGTAAATGTTCTCAGGAAATGCATACAAACAGTCTGAAAATTAGCTTTTACTAAATCAGGCACACTTCTCGAACTACCTGAAATGTTTTTATCGACATCATTTTGCTTTTGAATATGCTGTAAAATATTAAACTTAGAACAGATAATTATTTTTCTTTTGAAATATTACCGAAAAGCCGATACAAGAGAAGATATAGAGTTCAAGAAGTGTGCCTGATTTAGTAAAAGCTAATTTTCAGACTGTTTGTATGCATTTCCTGAGAACATTTACTATGGTGGTGTTTATTTTTTTTACACCATATGAAAGTAGAGATTTCAATGAATAAAAGGCACCCCAAGTCTTTGAAAAAAGCTGATATTTTGACGGGTGACTTTTCGATTGAAAATTAGGTTGTTTTTTTGGTATTAATTCAAAATAAGGCGAAAAAATAAATATTTTCAATCAAATAAATTACAGTGTATTTGGGACATAATAAAGTAAGTTTCCACCAAATTTCGTAGAAAAAAAATAAATTTTGAAGTAGATAGAAATAAAAGACCAAAAACTTGGTTTTTTGAATTTTTCACCTAAATTTTTAGGTTATGTGAAAAAATTGTGAATACAAAAGTTGTAGAACTTTTAATTACCTACAACTTTGCCATTGAACTTTTTTCTATAGGACTTGTAGTTTTGTCGGAAATCGAGAGAAAACATTTTTTTCTCTTAAAAGCTCCCCCCTCCCGCTTCCCGAACTCGGATTGACCGTAATTTATTTTTCCTTACATTTTTATCATATTCCCCTCCTTTTCTAATGGGTTTCATCCGACTGCGATTTTTTTTTGTCTTTTCATTATTTTCAAAGGCTTCTACCCCAGTCTATATGGGGATAAATTAGATGCCAAATATCGGCAAGGGAATCTAGAAACTATAGTTTGAAATAATTATGCCAATTATCTTGTTCAATGTACAATAATATAAGGTTCAAAATTAAATAAATAAATAAATATTTCAGGACAATTTTCACGCACAATCTGATCCCATACTAAGCTTTCGCTTGTGTTATGGAAACCAGATGGCTGATAAACATACATACATATATAATTTTTAAATAAATGCTTATATAGATAATTAACACCCAGACACAGAGCAAACATCTATGTTCATCACACAAATATTTGCCCCGGGTGGGAATCGAACCCACGACCTCTGGCTTGGAAGGCACTACCAACCAAGCCAACCGGTCAGTCATGAATTCAAATTCTTTCGAAGGTACAAAGGAATAGATGTTATAAAACCTCCTACTGAATTTAATTTACAATATACCCCCTAACCAAATTCATTTAATTTACAAATAAACGAATAAAACAAGAGATAACTATACCTAAATAAAACCCTACATTTTAAGATAACTTCTGACAGATGAGCCTTGGGCCCGTAATAAACCAGTCAGTTTGTTCTATCTGCCACTTGCCTGACTATAACACTCATGAATTACCTCGTAAAAACCTCTATGGGAAGTGTTTTATTATTACACGTAGATATACCTTTAGGTTAGTTGGGAGGAGCGTGTAGAATGATTCATATACCTTTTTCGTTATTAAATTTAAGTAACTATAAAATAATATAATAAGTAGGTAGGTTTATAACGTTTAAGAAGGTAATTTGTCTTGTGTTAATTTTGAGTGTCTAATGGGTACAATAAAAAGTATTTTTGGAGTGACAATATCAAATAGCCAGAATATGTTGACACATGTTGAGTTTTTGAATCTTTTACAAAGTCTATGGTTTAGATTGATTGCATTACAGTTAAAATAGAAAGCAAATTTTTCAGTCCAATTAAATTCATTTTCCAAAAAATAATTAAAACGTTACACTATGTTTGTAAAATGGCAGATAAATCTCAATCGTAACTGGAGTCACTAAGGTGTAACCATACTCATTAGTACATAACTACAGTAATTGCTCTATCAATCGTGCTGTATCCGCTCACTGTAATACACACTTACATTTATATATCATAAAGCCAATTTTCCGCTTTGCTGAACATTATTTTTCTATTACGTCGATTAAATAAATAGGTAGGGAAATAGGTAAATAATGGATCATCAAAAATAAGTCACAGCCAGCTATATAGGTAATAGATCGAATTGTAAAAAAAATGTCTCCTCTAAACCTAAAAAGTAAAGATTGCTTTTATAGAGTCCACTGATTTAATTCGTTTTTTTCACTTTAAATTGACTTACTGTTTCTTGTCATAAATACATAATATTATGTCTCTCTCCATAATACATAATATTATTATTATGATTTGATAGACAAACATAGGAACATCATCCGATCCAAGCTCGTTCTTACTGTTCTGACGCTTCAAATAGTATGAGATTCGTATTTGATTGCTTTGGTGCAATTTTCCATGATTTGCATCCTTAAAATAATTTTCGTAATTTTCCATAAGTTTCTTTACTTTCTAATACAAATACCATAAAAACATGCAGGTACTATGAAGGTGTTCCCTTACTTTCTAATAGACTAATACGTCATCATGTACATTGTATTACAATTTACAATGTAGATACTATGTCCTATGTAGCCGGAGCCCATTGACATCGTGCGGCGGAACAATCCCAAGACGGAAGCTGCGGTAACCGCGTTACAGCGCTGACGCTATTCCGTAAATAGTCGCGAGGAAACACAATTAAGTGGAAGAATATCGAATTGTGTACTGGTTGAAGGGTAATGACGAAGAAATTGGTTGAATTAAATGATGTCAGTAGTTACATTTTATACCGTAAGTTTGTACGTAGTTTCAACTTACAAGAATGCTGATCAATTTTATTATTTTAAATAATAATAAAAGCTAAGATTATCATTCATTACTTTTAATGACGCCAAACACTACCAGAAAGTCGGTCAGTTATTACACATAGAGCACTAATATTATGTTCCCTATTGATATCTACTAATTGTCCCTTAAACCGCATAACGAATGCCGTTTGAGTATCACAAAAACGTTTCAAAATCGCCCACTAAAATGGAATAAAATAGAATTGCTAATAGCGTAAAAAGTTTCAGCCTATCCAAATTTGCTTTTAATTAGCCATTCCGAGGCTAAAACAGTGGCAAATTTGTGATTAGCGAAGTGTAATGACGTTTCTAATTAATTACGCAAACTCAATCAAAACGGAAACAATCGGAATAGTGAACTGAGTTAGATCAAATGTATAAAGTGGTGTGATGATGCGCTTTGCGGTATTTAGTATTTACATGCTTTTGCTTTGTTTGGAAATTGCTTTCTATTATAATAAATTCATGTTTTCATACTGAGATTATACTGTTATTTGGAAGTGAAGTCTCATTTGCGAGTGAGTGCGTTCTAATTGTACTGCATGTTTTATTAGTTGACTGTATTGCATTCAGTGCATTTAACATTAAATGACAATTATAATAACTTCATTGTCGAGGTGTGCGGTATGTATAGTATATTTGTTGCAATTGGGTTTTACATACATACTGGTTTCTGCCGAAAACACATAAAAAAAGGTAAGTAAAACTAAACCAATGTTTTAATTGTTATAGAGAATAGGTAAAAAATCCTTCAAAAAGTTTGTTGAATATTTTTATTTTTTTATGTTCTGAAAGAATATTTTAATTTTAGGTCCAATGTTTGAAATTTTTATACGAACAATTATGCACATTGCATAGATAATTTAATTTAATTAATTGTATTACCTATAAAAAAAATCACAACAAAAGGACGCGGTAAATAGCAAAATCAGAGTTCATTGAACTTCAGTCCACAGTAATCTAAAGGATACTACTTAAAATAATATAGTTAAATTGCATTTTTAAACTGAACACTTACAATTGAAGGCTCTTAAAATCGGTCAAATGGCAAATTTTAGGGCATTCGCTGCATTTTAAGAGGACTCGACGCTAGTTGACAACTCAAGTTAATTAAGTGAATAAATGGCTAAAACTTAAATATATTGCCTCGAACACTATTAACAAACCGAGAATCTTTTATTTTCAACAAGTCGACTGGTATATTAATTCGCTGATTATTTTTACAGTTGAACTTAGCTATTTTGCGTTTAATGAATTTAACAAACACTGAAATTACTCGGTAGATTTAACGTTATTAGAATGAATATAAAAGTTAAATAAATTGAACATTTTCGCAGTATTCCTGAATGCATTCTTTCAATACATAACTATATAGTTTTGTAGGTAAATATTGTGTTATTATGTTAAATTACATATTATGTCTTTTGTATATTATAGTAAGTATGTACTTAGAAATAAAAAATTCGTATTCACATCCCACTATCTCCAATGATTCTATTTGTAAACCGTCTTCAAAATCCAAATGTACCGATATAATACCTACAATAGTAGATATTATATTACAAGCAAAAGGCACAACAGTTTAACGTGTTTACAGCAGTTTAACAGAATTATTCTTGATTGTATTTAGAGCTAAAGCGTTTTCACATAATAATCGTGGGCCAAAACACAAGTGTTCAGTTTATACACTCTAGCACCTTTGACACTCAACACAACAAAGCCTTCGTAATAAATACCGACTCCATGTCTTTTTAGGGTTCCGTAGCCAAAATGGCAAAAACGGAACCCTTATAGTTTCGTCATGTCCGTCTGTCCGTCTGTCCGTCTGTCCGTCTGTCACAGCCGATTTACTCGGAAACTATAAGTACTACAGTGATGAAATTTGATGGGAATATGTGTTGTATGAACCGCTACAAAAATATGACACTAAATAGTAAAAAAAAGAATTGGGGGTGGGGCCCCCCATACATGTAACTGAGGGATGAAATTTTTTTTTTCGATGTACATACCCGTGTGGGGTATCAATGGAAAGGTCTTTTAAAATGATATAAAGTTTTCTAAAAAACATTTTTCTTAAAGTGAACGGTTTTTGAGATATCAGCTCTCAAAGTCGTAAAAAGTATGTCCCCCCCCCTCTATTTTTATAACTACGGGGTATAAAATTCTAAAAAAAATAGAGGTGATGCATGCTAATTAACTCTTTCAACGATTTTTGGTTTGATCAAAGTATCTCTTATAGTTTTTGAGATAGGTTGTTTTAACTGTAATTTATTATATTTGCTGCTACGGAACCCTTTGTGCGCGAGCCCGACTCGCACTTGGCCGGTTTTTTAGTTTCTTTACAGAAATTTTCAATTGAAAATAACAAAGTCGCTTTAATTATTTTCATATATTTTTTTGTATAATTAATACGTTTGTTTATTGTCTAGTAGCATTACAGTAACGATATGGTACGATGTGGATACGTTTTAAGAAAGCGAGTATTTCAATTGAAATTATTTCATTAAAACTATTGTTTTAATAGCCTAGTACAGACTGCGAATTATTGGTGAAATTAAAACGAAATACAAGGAAATTATAAGTAAGTAGTCTCTCTCTGTTTATATTGTAAAATAATCAATCAAATTTCTTCGGAACTCCTATACCGTTTTTTCACTTATAATACCACAAGAGCTTCAAAATTATCGGGTATTTTCCGATAGGTTCGTTGCAAACAAATGAAGGAGTCAAGTTTTTAGTCAAGGTTAAAAAATTGATTGATTTTTCCTGAAAAACTTGACGACTTTATTTGTTTGCAGGGAACCTTGAGGGAAATGCCAGATAATTTTGAAGCTCGTGTGGTATTCGGGGGATTATTTTTCCATCCCAAATGTCGGCCAATAATTTCACAATTGAATTCAACCTGTCAGTTTGACGTCAACGACCACAGAAAATTTTCAAAAAATTATCAGTATAATCGATGGTATAATTAATACCATGTAGGTTGTACCACGTGACGTCGAATGGTGCAATTCTATTGGTCGATATTGGGGTCGGAAAAATAATCATTAATATTTTTGTTTGTATTCGATAGTTGCAATTAAGTGATCGTAAAACTAATTTATATGTATACGGAAACGTTTGCCGTGTCGCAAATTTAAAAAGTAGTATTTCTGTTCATAGTAGCGCAGCCTTAAAACTTTGTAAATCCTGAATTTAAACGTACTTTTTAAATATGGTTAGTATAAAATATTAACTTTGACTAAAGCTGATGAAGTATATCCAAGGCTTAACTAGTAAAGTGGCTTTCGAGTGAAGTCACAACTATCAGTAACTTATGAACGAGTATCGATCAACCATGAACAAGACATGTGGTTTATACTTCATGCCGTTTTAAAGCAATTATTGAAATTGGTTTATTAATAATTTAGCTTTGGGTTCAATCGATATTACTATGAAAGAAAGAAAGAAAGACGACGCGTACGTTAATTTTTTTACTTGTATTTGAACATTGGTGGTTATACCTAAGTATTTGAAAATAATCTCTTTTTAATGTTCCTATCCATTTTATGATGGTTTTATATTTGAAATATTTGTTGAGTTACAATTTAACTTTGATGCTTTCTTAAACTTTTTTTTTAAATTAAACCCTGACCTTTAGCGACGTAACAAGTGATGGGGCATATAAAACGTATTGACGAACGTACATAAGATATTTGGAAAATAATCGAACGTGTAATCATTAAACAGAACATAATATATTAGGAATAAAAATACTTACCGGGGTAAGTCTAGAATCAGCGCTAACAGTATACACGCCGCGGCACTCGGAAATCTCCTCCGGCTTGTCGGAGGACGCCGGCCGGCGGCAGCACGCGGCACACACGGCTACCAACACGCCGCATAGTGTCGCACTATGAATAAAGTATAATATAAGTATTTGCATGGGAAATACGTTTAAATTGGTCAAAAAGGCAGATATGTTGTGTTGATTTCAGATAGTACGAATTATCGTTAGCACATTCTAATCTCCCGCCTAAATTACAGATAAAGCAAGAAAAAAAAATAAATGTCAAATTACAAACGATAATACATCTGCAGTAAATAGCAGTTCGAATTTTAAATGGTAAAACGAGTGCAGGAGTAAACATTGAAACTGGAGGAACGGTAGACAGGCTGCTAATTGGACATCTAGTCACTAGTGTCGCGACGAGCTGTAAACTGTCACATGGGTGTATCGATTTAGCACATCCCTACAGTCTTAGGGCGTTTGTCCACTACAAGGAATTTTACGGTCCGGCATTCCGATTTTTTACGGTCCGGTATGGCACGCCATTAATCTATATACTAGCTTGTGCACTATACGTAATTTTACTGTCCGACATTTTACTTTTCCCTATTCCGGATGGTTTTTTGTGTCTACGACTCGCTGTAGGTATAATTGTTTTCGAATGCCCACTTGCTTGGATTTTACTGTTTTTACTGCATATGCCAATTAAAAGCAAGCTCTTGTTTTACTTTCTTTTAGTTGGCAATGAGATTTGAGAAGTCGGTATTGTTATTTTATATACATTGACCAAGCATTGACCTATAATGATTATCTAAGTAAGTGTTGGTAAGTTAAAGTTCAAGTGGGAATAGCTTTAGCTCCTCGTCACCGATTAAAATAAATAAGTGAAACACGCATTTTAAATCTCTTACGGAACTTTACTTTTTATTATAACGAAATAATATAATATTTCACCTTCTATATTTTTTACTCGTTTCTTGTAAAATGCAAAAACAATCATTTATGATAGCATTATACCGCCAAACTTCCTTGAACTGTACCGCACTGATCCGAGTAAAGACGGACAGGTGCACAAGCCCTTAGGGCGCTTGTGCACTACAAGGAATTTTACTGTCCGGCATTCCGATTTTTTACGGTCCGGTGTGGCATGAAAAAACCGATGAATTGCTTGTGCACCTGTCCGTCTTTACTCGGATCAGTGCTGTACAGTTCAAGGAAGTTTGGCGGTATAATGCTATCATAAATGATTGTTTTTGCATTTTACAAGAAACGAGTAAAAAATATAGAAGGTGAAATATTATATTATTTCGTTATAATAAAAAGTAAAGTTCCGTAAGAGATTTAAAATGCGTGTTTCACTTATTTATTTTAATCGGTGACGAGGAGCTAAAGCTATTCCCACTTGAACTTTAACTTACCAACACTTACTTAGATAATAATTATAGGTCAATGCTTGGTCAATGTATATAAAATAACAATACCGACTTCTCAAATCTCATTGCCAACTAAAAGAAAGTAAAACAAGAGCTTGCTTTCAATTGGCATATGCAGTAAAAACAGTAAAATCCAAGCAAGTGGGCATTCGAAAACAATTATACCTACAGCGACTCGTAGACACAAAAAACCATCCGGAATAGGGAAAAGTAAAATGTCGGACAGTAAAATTACGTATAGTGCACAAGCTAGTATATAGATTAATGGCGTGCCATACCGGACCGTAAAAAATCGGAATGCCGGACCGTAAAATTCCTTGTAGTGGACAAACGCCCTTAGGGTGACAAATCAACATCGAGCTATGCTGCGCTGTACTGCGCTGTGCTGTGCTGTGTTTCTTAAGCTACGTTTTTTTAACAATTAAACGATGCTGCGCTGTACTGCGCTGTGCTGTGCTGTGTTTCTTAAGCTACGTTTTTTAACCTTCCTATACTCGCGCGTTGGTCTGTGAGACCGACGAAACACATTTTCGTAATTATTTTTATGCAGGTAAATCCTGTGAAGTCGAGTTCCTTGCTAGTTTCCGGATTTGGGGCTAACTTCATTTTAGTGCAGGTCGCGTGGTCGGCAGAAGTTCACGTGTCATATCGTCGTGTCATTTGGCGCCAATCGGTCCATGAGACCGACGCGAGTATAGGTGCAAGTTTTTGTGTAAGTATTAATATTATATATTTTGTACATTTATATATTTTTTAAGACTTTGAATACTTTATGAAGTATGTATAGTAAAATATATGTATGAATGTTGCTCTAAATTACATTTTGACCAATTTTTTAGGCCATACTTCATGTCAAAATGAACGATGATCAAATCAGATTGTTGCTGGAAGAAACAAGTTCTGGTTCTGCTATGAAGACGAAAATGACAGTGAGGTGGAAGACAACGTGGAGGTACAAGAAAAGACATACGACACCGAGCAAGACGATGACAATGAAGAGATATCTGAAGTTCCCGTGATTTTTACTTGGGAAAAGATGGACAGACAAGGCTCAAAACTAAGCCAAACATAGATAAATATGTGCTTTGATATGTTTATTATTATAACTTAGAAGTTAATTTTGTTTAGAAAAAGAAGTTCTGTTTTTAAAGTGAAACTTTTATTACATCGTCTCAAATAAATGTAATTTTTTACGACATCACATTAGAGACCTCAAAAATAACAGTACTTCTCCACTATTTAATGGATGTTATTATACATATAAACCTTCCTCTTGAATCACTCTATCTATTAATAAATTACCGGCCAGGTGCGAGTCGGACTCGCGCACCGAGGGTTCCGTACAAATAAGTTTAAAATTATTTAAAAAAAAAAATATTATGTGATGTAACTAAAAATTTATGGTTTTCGTAATTTTTCTTTTATCTATGCTATAAGACGTTGCTTCGTACCAAATTTCAAGATTCTGAGTTCACGGGAAGCACCCTGTAGGTTTTGATTCCCTTGCAAGTGTTGAAAATTTGCGGCATAAACGGCTGTATCTTTTGATTGCGTTGGCTTAGAAGTTTGATTTTTTCACAGCTTCAAGGGACAGTAGACCTGAGTAATTGATATAAATTTCAAGTATAAATTTAAGGGTCTTGACAGACGGACGGACGGACAGACGGACAACAAAGTGATCCTATAAGGGTTCCGTTTTTTCCTTTTGAGGTACGGAACCCTAAAAAAAACTGCATCAAAATCCGTTGCGTAGTTTCAAAGATTTAAGCGTACAAAGGGACATAGGGACATAGGGACAGAGAAAGCGACTTTGTTTTATACTATGTAGTGATAAGCTCGACACAGCGCAGCATGGCAGAGCTCCATAAAAACATAGCACAGTTCGGCACAGCGCGGCTCAGCATGGCGGGTAGCGCGCCTCGCTCGAGACTGCTGCGTTTTTAAACAGAGCGTAGCCTCACACAGCGCAGCACAGCATGGTTTGTTTGTATCCTCATTAAAATATTAGACGAGCGAGTTGACCAAACACAGCACAGCGCAGTACAGCGCAGCATAGCTCGATGTTGATTTGTCACCCTTATGTTATCTGTGCTTTCAAAAGTTTCAATTAGCGAAAAAGATTCTTTAGAATGAACGGATGTAAGGGAACTCTCCCGTCGCAATACTTCAGGTTGGAGTCGAATTTAAAAGGCCAAGTAATTCTAATACTGCATATATTTGATCAAGTTATGTACAATGTAGTGGCGTGGCGGAACACCACGTATTATATTGGTTGTTATTCGTGAAACTTTCTGTTCTAAGAAAAACTTTTAATACATAAAAAGTCACATGTCTATCTTTTAACACTATGATTAAGAACCTCCCTAATATCAATTTGTTTATTAAACTGTAAACATAAAGTGGAGATTGAAAAACAATGCCAACGTAACATAATATCGACGCTTAAATTCTTTGAAAGTTCCAATAACGGTTGAGTTAAGGCTGATAAAAGGTTATTCATACTGAAAATTGAAATTTTATCTAGTTGACGCCTGCATTTATCCGGTTTCATCAACTTTTTAAAAGAGAACAGTATAAAACATATCTCTACAGTATAAGCTTTTAGTTTTCATGTATGGCAAGTTTGGCGTTTATTGATAAGGTCGAAATAATTATAAAATATGAGTAGGTATGGATGTGTAGTTATTTGTGTAGAATCTGTATTGTCTGTGTATAGAAATCTCGTTTTTTTGGGCAAATTATGAATTTGCGAATATGAAAAAGTTTCTTAAATCTGTGTCCCTGAAGTTATATTTATTAATTTTATTTAATGTTTTGCTGAACTTTTTTAAATAAGTTTTCCATAATATGAAAGAAAAGTTTTGAACTGCTGATATTTAATAGAAATAATATTTACTATCCTATAATTGCATAGTATGACACGCTTTGCTATGATACGACAGACGAACCAATAAAACTGTATCAGCGCGATTAGATATATACAGGGTGTCCCACTATTGGTATACTAAGCGCGAAGGAACTTGTAGTTTTGCATACACTGATCACGTAAAAAATACTTTTAAAAAAAATTTCGTCCAAAATTTTTTGCTAAATTTTTCCTGAAAATCCATGTTTTCTTCTCTAGCTTCGCGCAGCCGGCATATACCGCTTCTCTAATATGAGCATTTTATCTATGAAAACATAATCTTAGACGATAGCTCACGTGCTGGTGGCAAAGTTGGGCGGCTCGCTTGTTATGGGTGTACGCATAGAGTTTTAAGAATTCATCTATTTGAAAAAAAAATGCGTATGGAATTTTTTAATTATTTTTTACGTACTCAGCGTATGCAAAACTATAACCTCCTTTGAGCTTAGTATACCAACAGTGGGACACCCTGTATATTTCTTTGTTATAGAAAATGGAAGTACATTTTATCGTAATCATTCATTTATATCACTAAAAACAAATAACGAATAATGTAATTTGATTCTCGTACCGAATTTCACAATAATATTATTTATACATTACACAATAAATACAGCATTAATTCGGTAACACAAACCTTTGACCCAAATACAGGAAGATAATTGAAATTAGCACGCCCTCGTTTATTCGCGACCTCTGAGGGAAAAGCGAATGTATTCAAGACATGAATACGATTTAGTGACGAAGGTCAGTTACGACAGCTGGTTTGTTTCAACCCCAAATTGTTTTGGAAGATACTATCTGAGAATGTATTGGTTTATTGTTCTGTAAGGGAAATTGTAAGAATGGATAGATGTGATGTATGATGTTCGTATGGTTTAATTCGTTATTATTACAATTGAATGAATTGTCAAAACTTTTTTGTAGTCGTATTATATAATACTAGCTGTGCTCCGCGGTTTTACCCGCAGTGCTCCGCTCCTGTTAGGCTTAGCGACATGATTTATAGCCTATAGCCTTCCTCGATAGATGTGCTATCTAATACCGAAAGAATTTTTCAAATTAGCGCGTTCAAACAAACAAACTCTTCAGCTTTATAATATTAAGTATAGGTAGATGGGACCAATAGGGAAAATACTAAAATAATTGTTTTCATCAAATGCTCATGGTATATGGGCTATGGCTTATGAAAAAGTTTTTTTTTTAATTTATCTTAATCTTTTATGAGTTGGTAGTGGATTTTAGAAACGTGTATAAACCTATTTATAACACAGGTAAGCTCTATTATGAACACCTTTAGAAAATGTATGAATGCTTCGCGAAACGTAATTCGGTCTGGTCGTCATAAAATAATAATTTGTCGTAAAAATATAACTCAAGTGATTGCATTATGAAACAACAAGAACACAAGCATTTTGTGCTCCTGTTGGAACCATAATGCGAAGAAATGTACCAGAATATTGAATTAAGCAAAATACTTGACTCTTTCCTCGACTTGTTCGAAGTAGGTTTATAATACATAAAAATATTTAATTCTTTTTCATATCTATTTCAACCGAGTGTTAGTTTATTTCTATACTATGCAAAAATTCTTTAAACATATTAGTGAATGCATTGTCTAGCTAATAAATAATAATGGCTTTGTAAAATAAAACGCGTACTTGATATAGCGCGCGTCAGAGTGTTGTCGCTGTTTGACGGTATGTTACCGCGTAGCACACACAGCACTTTTCGGCGTAATAGCGTGATGTTAGTGCTCTGACGCTCGCTAACTACGCGTTCTATCTTGCATAGCCGTAGTATAAGCTTCAAATAAGCTATAAGTCATAGCTGCTATCACCGCACGTGACAAAAATATAACGGGTTCCCTTATCATGCGTTCCCGTCAAGTTAAGATTCAAGAGGGGCTCGAAGAAAATGATCGTGTAATTCAGTCGGCCGATATCTCACTTGAGGGGTGTCCTTTTATGTTTTGTGACCTAAAGATGGCAGGTCGTGTTATTTTGGGCGCTAATGTGACTTGGCATCAAAGGTTTTTAAACTGAACATTAAAGTGCCAATGAATAATTTATTCGTGCTATGTACTTATTACCTATATGTATGTTAGATTTTAAAATCTATATTTCACGCGAGTTAAATACAAATTGGAAATATAATTATGACAATAATCATGCAATTTGTGAATCGTTTAGAACGAAATCGGATTTCCATAAAGTGTTTGTTTTGTATGAATTATGATTTGAAGCTATTTTGTGAACAAATGCAATTAGTACATTTACTGTTGAATTGTTTAACAAACATTATTATTCAAATCAATAAAAAATATGTATTTCGTTACTATTTACGGTTCTGTACAAGTACATAAAATTTTTAAATAAATATGTATTTATCATTGGCTTTTATTTCCACAAAAAATATTTAAGTTTAGGTGTTGTTATCTTATCTTTTTCTATTTAATTAAAAAAAATATAGTTTAAAATTGAGTGGCAACCCTACAGGCACTAGCTTATCGGGCTTAAACTGACGATGAACGATTATCCACAGGGACTCAGGAAAATATGACTTGATAGTCTATTAACGTGGCTGAAATGTGTTGCCCTTTGAAATTCCGATTTAAACATAAAATGTCCGAAATTGTTTAATAAAATTAAATTTCAAGTTGAATAACAAAATATTTATAATAAATTATTTAATCTGAATAAATGGAAGTTGAATATTATATTGTGGTACAATTTTATCGTTTAAGTTTAATTAATTTTTCACCTTATGACATTATTATAATTATAGAGGCATATCCAGAATTATTTTATTTTTGATTGCGTTTATACAATACTTCATCATCTCCATGTTCTAAGCCTAAGGTGTGCTAGTTCTTATAATTTTATAGTGTTTATAATAACACAAGTGTCTTATAAAATATCGCTCTACATTATCAACTTATTTATTGCAATAAATTAAAATATAGACGTATTATGTTTCACAAAAACAAATAATTTTGTACAGTATTCCATCTGCTTGTTTATTAATTGTAATGGATTAAGATTCTTTCTGTTAGGTGATGGATGGGAATCTGCGAGCTATGGATTCGCTTTAATGGAAAAAATATTTAAGTTTTTCTAAGTTAATACTCGGAATGTCGTGAAACAATGACTAAATGGATTTAAAGGATTGAGTTCAACGATTGATGTTTTCTTTTTTAAACGGAATAAATTTTCACTGCTTTCAATTTAGTGTGTATCAATTCAATTCAGTATCGAAAGGCGTGATTTGTAAAGTTTTCGATAACTTTAACTAAAGAGTATTAATATCATTTACTATTATTATTTCGGAAGAAACAACATTATAATTATCTTTGGAACAACTTTTACTTGGAACATATACTTATACTTATGTAATAAAATATTCCGTTCTATTTATAACTAACGTACAAAGTTCATGGTTATCATTTAACTGGTGTTAATAACTTTGCGTGTCAAATTACTGACGTAAATGGTCGTAGTTCCCAAATCGCTTGAGAAATCTGAACTGCTAGCAAATATTTGGTCTTGATTCTCGACTTTAGTTGGACAAGTGAACAGACAGTACTATTACTTAATTGAGATTGTTCATTAGATATTATTTAGTGTAACTAAATGTATCATAAATAACAAAGTAATTTTAAAATTTATTGCCCGTATAAAAACCGTATAAGAAATTACAACAGTGACTTGTTTTACTGAAGATGACTTGCAATTCATTTCTGTCATTCGTTATTCTGAAACCGTCCGAATAATCGTGATTGGATATCAAAAGTACGTTTCAATCTTCTATTTATGTAGGTATGTGTAATTTCATTCCATATGTTTTTATTACATTGTAAAGTGTATATTGGTGATACCATTTTATTGGGATTACAAGATATCAATCCAAGAATCGGGAAATATAAATCGTAATCCAAACGTAAAAGTCCAAGAGAATTATTACCGCACTGAAAAATTCATTACCCAATAAACTGTGTAGCTGAGTTTGACCAGTCGTTTTATAGTAGTCCGAGATTTACCCTGCATCCGATCGTATCTTTTTCGTATTAAACAAGTGTTTACTAACCATACCGTCCGTATTACGGTCGCAATTTTAAAGAGCTTAGTTACTTTGATAGGTATTGCGTGTTTCTGTTTTAAAACCGGGTGTATAACGAATATGTTTTAAACATTGTGTTGTTTCGGAAGTTTGATTAATATCGATTAGATGAAAATACAAACCTTACAAAGAATATATTGATGTTATAGTGAGTCGATTCTGTTTGAATGACATTCGGCTGCGTGTGATTGTAATAATGCTTAGCGTGCGATACGGCCGCCACAGCGGCTAGCCGTTGCGAGCTGCCCATGGCCCAGCCGAGTGGGCTGCGTTGTGCGCTCACGATGGCAAAGCCCGCCAACACTAACTGCTTCCAGCAGCACCAGTGATCCACAACCGCTCTCAGCGGCGCCGCCTTCGCGACTGCCGCAACAAATTGTTGTGATTCCTTTTTCAAAAATCGTTTTTGTTTCTTCTTCTTCCGATTTTATCATCAGCCAGCATCTATTCAAAAATATCAGCTCGGATTTGACTTTGGCCACTTAGTGATGTACCACATCTGTAACAAAAAAAAGTTACGTTTGTAGAAAAATTCTTCAACGCTTGACACGTGACTAGAGACTCAATTTTATCTTACAGTTGAAAAGAAATATTGTCTCATTACGGGTATTTTACAAATTCAGGTCTTTTTCCAATTTCACCATTTACAACAGTAAATGTCACCGCTGTCGAGGAGAGGAAGCATAGTGGCAATTAACTTCAACAGTTATTAATGAAAGAGCGACCAATAGCAAGTTAAATTTCTAATTTCCACCATTTTATTGAGTATCTTGTAAAAATGCAAATTATATGATGTAAAGTGAACAAAGTGGTTCAGTTAAATGAAAAGGTAGAATGTATATTCGTTTTTTCGTATTAACTACTACGAATATTTACACTTTGGTTTTTTTTTATTTAGCAGTTATTAAGCATGTATCTTGAGGAAATTATATTGTATTACAACATATTATGACTTTTTATTACATCTCATAATAATATTTTAATTTAGTTATAAATTATATTCCTAGTGCAAATTAGAAGAGTCCATCATAATTAATATGGACGTAAAATAAAATAAGTTACTGGACGTCAGTTAGTTTTATGTTTATAAAGCATATAAAACTAATAGACTACAAGCCCGCATAGGACAAAAATATGGGTCAAATGAACCACCAGGGGACATATCTAGAACGATAGCAGAGCAAAAAATAATAAGATTCATCACTATGCCGTCACTTGTAAGCTGTCCAACTGAGTGCAGATGAGAATTGAAAAGTACAGGTAGACTCGGTAAATTTTGGTCATATATTTTTGTACGGCATTCTTAACCATCGATAGATCCATTAAAAATAATAAGAAACCGCTCAGTGCCGTACAAAAATGGTGGTCCACCAAGTCGGAATTTTTATTTAATTTCCGAGAGTTACCGGGGGTAAATTTGGTCATTTGACCATGTACGGCATCTGTGTCATACTATTGCTATACTGCTTTTAATCCATTATTCCGCAACGCCGTACAAAAATCATGGGGACAAGGGGAAAAAATCGAGAGTTGCAATCCCCTCTCTTTCCCCACTCCAGGGGGTCATTTGACACAACACGAAATAAATTTATTTTTAAAGTATTTTATGCATAGATAATATTTTTTCATGTGCCGTACATTTTCGTTGGTTCAAAGGGGAAAAATCTGAAAAAGAAAAAAATCCATATAACGAAATGTTTGCTTTATATTTTTAAAATAAAATATAAATATACATTAATATTAAGAAGCTCGAAGTGGTTAATTATCACCTTGGAAATTGACAGTCAGGTGGAATGGACTCCGTTAAATTGATGAACTAATAAAAAAGCTATGAACGAAAAGATGTGAATTATATGCAATCAGTCCATGAATACAGGTAAAGTCACAAGCAAATGCTAGTGATATATACATATTCAAAATGTACAAGCAAAGCGCTTTCAAATGATACCAAACAATGCATATTTATCTTAACTTTATTTTTTACTCTGTATGTTTTGTCCGCTAGAGGGCGGCACATTAGATTTTGTGAAACCCCATATAGCCTTTAGCTAGCTAGTCGCTGGTTATCCAGTGAACAATTCAGACGCTTCTAATGATATGTCATTTGTCGAATTCTGATAAGTAGTTTAGAAGTTACGAGGGAATAGATAAACATACATACATGACCTGTAAACAACCATAACCCTCCTTTTGCTTTGCCGTAGTTGGGTAAAAATATGTTAATGCCGTACTGTATCAAATGGCCATAAAGCACCCTTAAAATTGTAGCTTTCGTCGCTTTCATCAGCCTAAAAGATGTGGTCTGCACAAAAATGTACGGCATCGTTTTTTCCTAATTTATCTATGTTAATACTATTTAAAACAACGGATAAAGTGTAGAAAACTATTATATTTCATTAATCTACGATGTTTAAACTTTAACAAAATTTCTGGTTTTGCATTTCTCTATAACTTTTTTTAGAACGGTTTCTTTTGAACGGCAATACTATACAACAATTGAATTTTACAATATCATGTTAAAAAAAAAGTTCCCGTACAGGGTCAAATGACCTTACAGCTCTTTATATTAAGAATTCGATGAAATTAAGATGATTATTGGTATACATTTAAAAGAACAATTATTTTTTGACGGCATTGCTTTTAATAGAACTTTTGAGTGCTAGATAATGTTTTGGAACCGAAGCCGTACTTAGTCAAATGACCCCCTGGAGTGGGGAAAGAGAGGGGATTGCAACTCTCGATTTTTTCCCCTTGTCCCCATGATTTTTGTACGGCGTTGCGGAATAATGGATTAAAAGCAGTATAGCAATGGTATGACACAGATGCCGTACATGGTCAAATGACCAAATTTACCCCCGGTAACTCTCGGAAATTAAATAAAAATTCCGACTTGGTGGACCACCATTTTTGTACGGCACTGAGCGGTTTCTTATTATTTTTAATGGATCTATCGATGGTTAAGAATGCCGTACAAAAATATATGACCGAAATTTACCGAGTCTACCTGTACTTTTCAATTCTCATCTGCACTCAGTTGGACAGCTTACAAGTGACGGCATAGTGATGAATCTTATTATTTTTTGCTCTGCTATCGTTCTAGATATGTCCCCTGGTGGTTCATTTGACCCATATTTTTGTCCTATGCGGGCTTGTAGTCTATAATATTAAGTTAAAAATTATTTAGTGAAATATATTTTACTCAAAAAAATTGAATATTTTTGACACATTTGTATTAAAAATCTGATAAATCAAAATATCAAGAAAATCTTGAAAATTTTGCTAGGAATAATTATAAGTTTATAATCAAACTATAAATATTATACAACTTAATCATAATTATACAGGTACCTCCCAGTAGTAATTAAAACTACGCTATCAATATTTTAAAGTATGTATGCCATAAAATACGCATGTTCAAACAGGCCATTTACTAATTATATAAATGACATTTAATTTATGTACATGATCGTAATTAATAAATAATCTATAATTATTTTATTGGCCAAAATTTGGGCAACGAAACAATTTAACAAATTATCACTTGATTAATATTTAAAATAACTTATTTACGATCGAACTAATTTATATTCAAATCCACATCTCGTTTGAATTTCGTATTCGCACCATTAATTAACGTTAACAAAGCATCGTTAAAAATTCAAATTAAGTAGTTATTTAAATTGCATTCACACTTACATCCAAAAGTTTATCTTGTTACTAGTCCGGGATACATCGCCCATTTTTGCAAGTGATTACTATCAAGCTAATTTTTCGTGAGTAGCTTTATTTTGATGAGATGCCCAATAATTTCATGTATGAAACTCTCGATTGTGGTAGCTACCAGAGGAAACAAGGATAAAATATTTTGATTTGATGGTTCTCAAATATTAATTACTAACTGAATGTTTTTTTTTGTTCGATCTCAAGATAATTATCTAAATTATTCGAAAAAATATTTGTCCTACAAAATCTATGGTTTGATCAAAGAGTCCCCCTTTCATTTCATTTCTGTAATAAATATTTGAGAACCGTCAAATCAAAAAATTTTATCCTTGTTACCTCTGTAAGCTACCACAATCGAGAGTTTCGTTCATGAAATTATTGGGCATCTCATCAAAATAAAGCTACTCACGAAAAATTAGCTTGATAGTAATCACTTGCAAAAATGGGCGATGTATCCCGGACTATACGCTCCAGTTTATGGAAATATTTAAAGAACCACAGATTCAATATGACAATTACCTTAGAACATGAATAATTAAAAAAAAATCGTTCCGTCACAAAAAGCGCGGGAAAGTTCGATAAGTTTTGGAGCGAACGCGCGCGACTCGCACCCCCGAGCTTCGGAAACCGAATGGTAGTTTTCAGCGGTTCAGCCCGCCCTAATCGTGAAAATGTTAAAGCCCTTTCACACCGTGTTGCCGCTTGTATATTTTCGATTGGTTTTAGTTGGTTGGACATGGTAAGCTGACATTTAAGTGTCGTAAATGTCAAATATTGAGTGTAAAGTTTTTAAAGTATTAGGTAGTAATATAGTAAAATGAACTTAAGTATACACTGTATTTATAATAGTTTAATTGACTCACTTGCTAGATTAAATCTAATTTGGAAGTGGAACACACAAGATTAGGTATACTTTGAAAAAAAAGTTAATTTAGTTTCTATAAAAAATGAAGCACAAATTCTGTCGAAATAATAATATAATGATACATCTTAATTAATATCCATAACAAAAAGTATCTTAATGGGTCGCAATAATATATAGTCGATAGATAAACGCCAAAAATTAATTAAAAAACAAAGTTTGTACAATTGAATGCCGACGAAATTTCGCCTCGGTCGAGATATTGGCGTCCAACCTTAAAACTCGGAGTCACTTCGCGTGTAGCCGTCCCCAACGCTGCCACTAGGTAAGTTAGTGCTTGCCGGCCTCCCAAAACACCACACACCCCATTTTAAACCTTATTACCTACGCTATAAGTTCGAAACCTCACACCACAAAACCTCCATAACATCTTCGTGACTATTCCAATAGAAACAGTGTGTGTGCTCGTTAATTATTTATATTTTTTTGTCGTTCTGTATTTCTGTTATTTACGATAGAAATATTATTCCGTGTAAATACTGTTTTTGGACATGCGCAATGGAATGTTCAGGCACAATGGACATGCCGTCGTTGCATTTTGCAAGTACTTTTCACACAACATTAAAACGGGTCGGTGACATTTATAATTAGGACTAACACGCTAAAGTTATTCGATTACAGTTGAACGGAGGGGTATAAATAACTGATGCAGTCGCACGTCGTTCAATGCATGTTTGAAAAGTAGTTTCATTTTAAAAATACGATGTAATTATTAATAAGAAATATCCATACTTTCATACTGTACTACCTCATCATGTACATAATAAATAGATCGTATCAATTCTTCTTATCGTGACGTTTTATTCCGTACAACTTTTGTCGGTCTCAAATATATAGTTAATGCTTTGCCACCTTATTACTTAAAAAATAACTATAATTTCTAGAAACTTCCGTAGTCCATAGCCATAAATCAACATAACCATTAACTTGTTACTTGTACGTAATACCGGTCGATACGACTCCGCACGTATTAATACTTTACTAAAACATTCTTATTGTTCTCAGTACATTCAATGTTCATTACTTCGAACATTTATATGAAAAAAACATTGCGACCGCGGCCATAGAAATAAATAATTGGAGTACAGAAAGCTAGGCGGAGGCTGGAGTATATTTTGTTTCAATATTCAAGTGTAGAGTTTTTCAACCTGCGAGGCGACCTCAGAAGGTCGTGGCTATAAATATCCGATACAAATCTAATCAAATGTTGAACTATTTCCAGCGACTTTTGTCAATGATTGCATGTAAATGTAGTTAGAGTCAATAGAGCTTTCTCGTTCATGAATCATTTGGTTTGTTAACTTGTCATGCAAACATTAATGCAAAAACCAAAAAAATCAATTCTATCGTGTACCTAATATTTAAGATTCTCTGCTTTGGTAGATGATATAAATGTATATAAAAATGGAAATAATATATATTTATCCCTGACCTCTAATAACGTACACAATAAAATGTAAAATTCCAAATTACGTACATGCGTAGCTGTAGATATTACGTCATATTTAACCCCTTCGTGCGCAAAACTAAAATCTTTGTAAACCCAACAAATATATGACGTAAACATTTCTACACACTCGTACTACGAAAAATGTTATACACTATTCCACTATCATCCTAGTTCATACTTCATCATATAGATTTACTATAGGTAGATAGATATAGTATAGGTATTGCTATTACGAATACACGCAGCTACATTATTACGGTTACTAATGAGCGGAGTCGGGTTACATTTCAATGTTGATAAATGATAACACTGGCCAGTAATTACGACAGACTCACTATATTTCAACCCTTCAGCGCCGAATTAAAAGCAGCTTTACACTTTATACGAATATTTTAAATGAGCTTCCCATTTTATTTTTATATAATCGCGTCAACTCGCATTTTGAAACGAACTTGAAATGCTTACAGACTTGGCGTTTACTATATTCCGTTGTGTTATATAAAAAATAATTATGAAGACTTGCTTAGCAAATAGACGCTTTTCGCGTTCGACCCACGATGAAGATGTACAAAAAATAAGGCTAAGTGCTGAAAACTATTCAACCTAGCCCGAAAAAGAGCGTTATGCTCTACAGTCTACTAGATATCAGTTTTGCTACAAGTTTTATTTCGTAGGTATACAAAGTTATACAATTATGTCGTCTACCGAACAAAATGACGTAACACAACGTAATAAGACTCAAGTATATTATAAAAATTATAATGTAATCTCGTGTTTACCCGTGGATATCGAATTGCGGATAAAATTCGCAAAACTTTCATGATCCATTCTTATATCGCTCGACGGCAACACAAAAGCCTGAAAGTTCTCGACAATAGTAAGAATTCCAGTCTACATCATATGAAAGTATTGTGTATTGACCTATTCATATCCAGCATATGCAACTGCAATTTTCTTTCAAACAACGCTTTATTACTCCCTCAAATATATTGTAAATTCCTGTGCATGTATAAATGATAAACCGTAATGTTTTCTTTTCTTTAATTAGATACATAGATTCATTTCAATCATTCGCCTAAATAACGGTGTATTTTCATTTGTATTTTTAAAGCTAAGCCAGTCACAACGATTTTGTTATTAAATAATTCTATACATAGAATAATCAAATAGAAAATAAGGAAAAAGGCTATAAAAACTGGAGGCTCGGGCCGAATTAAAAAGACGCAAATTAAATCAATTTATTCGCATTACAGATTTTCCCAATAATCTTACCGTTGGCCGAATTTTATCGGGCATAAATGGGACGAAGCACGTAAGCGGATTTAATAAAATTGAGAAAACAAATTCAAACTATAAAAATATAATTAAAATTGTATGAAAGTTATTATGGTAAATATTTTTCAACATAATAACGTACTTGTTATTGATTTTCCATATAAAATAGCCCATGAAATTAAATTATTTAAGCTAACATCGCGGCTTTGTGTCCGCGGCGGGCAATAATTTCTTTGAAGATATATCAGATCGATTGTTATGAATAATTTACGAGTGTGTGCCCCACTGACCAGCTGTTGGGCCACGTACTAGAACACTATTTGACGAGGACGACGTATTATTAAGTACATTTATTAAAGTATCATTTTATAAAGGATTAAACTAGATTAATGTTTATGTACAAAAAACAAAAACTGGTTGTGGAACTTTCTTTATTTTTTAGAATAGTTATTAAGATCAAGGTTGAAGTTATTTATGACATTTAAAAGTAAACTATCTGGAGCTTGTAAAGTTGTTCATATAAAAACATTTGAGATTATTTATTTTCAATGAAACTATCGAACATATTGAAATAATGATGTATATTTAGTGACATATCAAAGCTCTATACAGAATCTATTTCAAGTTACAACGCTATCTAATATTACACTGATGTGCTGCTACGGAGCTCGTAGACACGTAGACGTTACGGCGTAGAGCTAAAAGCTCGCCTACGAGACGTCTAAACATAAATTGTGTTTCGTCGGAAATAGCTTGTGTATTTTGTAAATAATTTGAATTCTCTAAATGGACACTGATGTATATTTACAATGTATTATTGATGATTTATTGCACGCCTCATAAGCGAAGCGTTGAGGTGGGTACTACTGTCACTTCGCGCAAAACATCTGATTTTTCAAACTTAAAATGTCTTTATGTATCATACATTGCACTTGTAAGATAATACATACACACACATATTAAGAAAAAACACTATTTTTAACGTTCATGATATTTTTGATGTCATTTTTGTTATTTAAACTAGTTAAAAAACAGTTTAAAAAAGTTCTGTCTTGGACGTCCGTGTGTCTGTATGTGCGGATCCTTTTTCTTGTTAACACGATAGCGACCGAAATACTTTACTAATCGAGTCTTTTTTTTTCTCTTACGCTTGAGTATGCTCAGGAATAGAACCCTTTCATTTTTCAGGGTCTGATTCGATGTGGTTTAATTGTTATTAAATAAACAAAAATAATAATTAATAAATATTTATTAAAAAAAAAATTATGAGGCGTGCACTTTTGGATTTTCCAAATTTTTTTTCGATTATTAACACTTAAAATTAATGTTAATAATGATTTTTTATGTTTTCAGAAAAATAAATACACATTCGTATCTGATTCCAATTTGACAAAAAATAACATCACAATGCCAGCAACAAACAACAACATAACGCAATACATAACATATCTATGTTTCTTTTATTATCTGTTACATATTATTATGATGATATTAGTACGTTTCCCGATGTGAATATTTGATTACCTACGCCAAATGTTTATATTAGAGCGTTAACATTCTTCATTTAATTGTAGTAGAACACTTACAGGAAAAAATCGGACAAATCTATCATTCCATTTCAGAAGTTTTTGTTTACGTATAAAACATTAGACAGGTCTAATCAAACCACAAGACTCTAGGACATTAATAAACATATGTATGTCATCATAATATGTACCTATAACTACCACGTGGTTATGTAAACTAACTTACAAACCAACTATCTATTTTGCAAATAGAATATTAATGTAGGTCCGTTCGCTATCATATAAAAGTTGTTTTATTCAGTTACAAGCTCGCGTTCGTATTAGATAGCGGGACGAAAATAGATCGGAAATGAAATTTAACTATAAACTTTAGCGGTTCCATTTTGGTACTAGTTTGTTTGATGTAATGCTTCTGTTTTGTTACAATATGCATTTTATATTAGGTTCCCACTTGATAATATCACGTTTATATATAGGTTTAAGGAATAAGGGTGAAGGAGTATGGGTTAACTATATCCCCCGGTTTTAAACGTATGTTATTTTTTGTATTACTTACAACCTGTTAAAATGTTAATTAATGAAGACTTATTTAATCTCTCTATTCAAAATTCTACCAAATATTCCCAATAAGATAAAAGCTACAGGGCTAACACGAATTCCTCTATTACAATTAAATTCCTAATGAAATCACTGAAACAGATTGTTGTACAAGTACATTAAATTTTACAAAACTTCTTGATTAAGCTGAGTCTACGTGACTTGAACGATCGGCAATTAATTAGTAGAAACCATAACAAGGAACAATTTTGACCCTTATTGCAATAGCATAAAGATGTTTGTGAATTATGGAATATAGTTTGTATCAGTGTCAAATTACATAGTAGCCAGCAGATGTTAGTTCCCCAGGGAGAAGCCCGCGTGGTGTCTGCAAGTGCAGTAGTTCTCGCAATTTACACTTTAAAATGCATAAGTTATTTAATATGCAATTTAATAAATCATTCTGTTTTCAACTTTTCTAGATGTATTACGAATTGTTATTTTATATCGGTGTGCCGAGGTTTAAAGAAAAATAAACAAAGACCCGATTTGTTAAGAAATTGTTAAATTATTATGCGAAGGTACTGCATATTGAAGCTAAAACTCAAACTTGAGCATTTAACTATTCAATAACACTTCTTCTAGAAGCACTTTTTAATTCTTCTTTAACACGTCATGACATTTTTTAACCGTTTATCACCGATTTGGAAAACAGTTTCTACAGAGGAGAACCGACAAGAAACTCCATAGTTGCTCTTTTAAGAAAACTATACCCTTATATTATATTTATTTATCTACACATAAAAATATAATCCACCAACATCAGCAAGCAGTTTTACATTATTATAATATTGCACATACATTAATCTTGTAACAAGCATAACATGTATGTTATAAGAAGCAGTCTCCTGTCTTATGTGCTAAGAAGTTTTGCCGCAGGAATTCGCTTTGTTGCATAGTTAAATCGCTTACGGAGGTCCAATGTCGTCAACGTTATTATATAAAATTAGCTCCTACATATTTTTAAAATCTATTTTTTTATGAAGAGGAAAGTCTAATAAAAACCAGGTACCTAAATAATAACGAAAAATACATTGTTTATGTTCAATTGGAATAAATAATTAATTTGCAGTGTAATATTTACTTTATAAATAACGGTTTCCATCATTTTACTATGTATTTGTATGGAAATATGAACTAAATTGTGTTATAGATATACTTGTATACCTACCCACTCGTATCTCTACTACTTTAAAAAATAGACCTTAAAGAATATGTCATTCCATAATTTTATTATGTATATTATTTTCCCACTTTCGAAACTTTCACAGTAGGTATTCAATAGATTGAGTAGGATGACAGGACCACGTAGGAGATCGTTTCAACTACCTGGACGTATGTAATATACCATATTATAATAAACAGGAACGTGTCGCAAGACCCCAATACGTATTATAATCAATATTGCATCTAAGCTGGCGTCACTTCATCGCTCTCAGAACTTGGTATAACGCGCTCTGCATACTTCATGCTGCCCTGGTAACTTGGCTGTTACAAAAACGAAAACTCCATTCAACTAAGCTGAAAGGTATTTATTATTAATTGAATATTCATAGAATTTCCCCTCGATTAATTTTACATTTCAGTTTAGACGGAAAATACGCTGTACTGAAATTATTAAAGTGTTACTATAAATAGAATATACAAAATGTAATTGAATAATGCCTTTTTTAAAGGCCAATGGTATTGTAACAACTAACTATTAAAAAGTTCGCAACGTTAATTATCGTTTTTAATTGATATATTAGATTTTTATTCATAAAATAACAATGTAAGAAATAGTGTATTTTTTAAAATACCATATTGATTAAGTAATCCTCCTTACCATTCATAGTGTTTCACATAATTCGTGTAAATAAAATTTGTAATACGGTTATCATATACTACTTTTGAGTTTTGTATTTAAATTTAGATATGTATTGCATTATTCATCTATCAATTTATGTTTCACTGAAAGTTTCAGCTTCATTCAAATGGTTTTACCTTCCTTTTCATGTAAAGTATGTCCTGCATATTCAAAATCTATATCGATTTTATTTACTAAAAACTACTGAATGTACGTATTTATTAAACGCGTCTCAGCTCATATGTGCCAGCGTTCGTTTTTCGATGTTATTTTAAAGAAATTGGTGAGATCGGTGGAATGCGAGAGCTTACAGTGAACGGCGACGACATAAAATATGTAAACGGGATACGAAACACTCGAAATAGTGGGAAATTGAAAAGAAATTTAAGCGGTTTGTTTGTAGTTGCTACATTTGCTGAATATGTTGATTTGTATGGAACGCTTTTGATTAAAACCAAAGCTTTAGATAGATAACTTAGCTCATACTTTCAATTTTAATTATGTAAATATATTGTTAAGAAAAAAAAATAATTTAAAGTTATTTATATTTATGGAAATATGTCACACTTACATGAGGGCAATAATTTATCAAACGATAGAGTCGTCCATCTAGCGCTTTAATATTTAAAATTACTAAATTCAAATTTCTTGTAATCTTTAACAGAACAACCACTTAATTAATTATATCAACGCCCACTTGTAGAAGTTATAAGCAACGGCAATACATTAAAAATTTGTAAAGTTCTAGAACAATTGAGAAACTTCACTTCCTCTTTGAAATTGACGAAGAAGTATGATTAAATAGTTTCTATTATATAAAAAAAGTTTTACATGTAACTAGAAAGGTTACATAATATAATATACCTTTATTTTTGGATAGAAAATATTGCGTTTTGAGAAAAATACATTATAATAGGTACCTATTATTAGGAAGTACATAATACTAGTTTTCATTCTGGTAACCGCATGCTGTCATGTTTCATAGAAAACAGCGTCACATATAAAAATGAAACAATTCTAAAATGAACATAGTGAAGTTTATTTGAGAACGTGTCTGGTAGCGCCCGGGGGATCGCATATTCGTTGTCGTAAACTTTACAATCATTCAGGGATGTCTGAAAAGTGTTTAAAAGATATATTTTACATGCTACATGTATGTACATATTTTGTAAGCCAGTTAAAACTTAATATTATGTACTCTACAATGACTTTTTTCGTTATATCATGTCCTTGATCAAGAAATACGATTGTAAACTCATTTAATTATATACCTAGGACAAAAGTTTCAAACACAGCATATTATAACAATATATATTGTACACCAGTTTAAACATCTCTAGTTTCCAAGACGGTACGAAATAATATAAATCTAATTTACGTTCCAAGGATGCTTTGAGACATTTGAGGGTAGCATTCGGAGCGTAGATACAGAGGTACGAAATACAAACATCCCTACTACTGAGTGACCTAAATTCAAGCGTCTGGAACCTTTTAACTTGTCTGGATATAGAAATAGACACCAGCTACCTTGGGACCCCGTACAGCGAACGGAACTTTATTAATAAATTCTTAATGAAAATGTAAGTCTGATCGCTTAATCCATTACAGAAATTGGTTCTAGCAATATGCATAAATAATATTGATGTTACTTGGTTACGTCAGACGCATAACTTTTTAGGATAATGACGGCAATAGTACTTCATAAGCTACTGGTCCTAATTGGACTGTACAAATGTAATTGCTATACGTACTCACTGAAGAAAACTTGCGCATTTTCATTAGGTTTGAAAATTAAGGCTTATACATGCGCTAATAACCTTGACCATACTTGACGGATCTCAAACCTCTCCCGCTGCACCTTCTTTTTTCCTCGCATTTTGTATTTAAAAAGATACCAATCAGTGAAACAAAAAATCCTCGTCAGGGACTGTTGTGTAACTGATAATTTATTAAACATAAAATTTTCAGAGCTCTAAGTCAGCAGGTTACGAAGTTTATAGATTATTTGCGGAAAAATCGATGACCACGGCACATTTTTTTTCTAGAAATCTATTAACTTTGGAAAAAAGTCCTCGCGAGCAATTAAAGATCAAAGACCATCCTATTTTATATATTTTTTTCGGTATTGTGCTTTATGTTGTACCAGACTTTATAGAGGTTGAACATAGTCGAAATTGCCGGGTAACGCCTTAAACTTAAACTCATAATTACTAAACAACAACAACATACTGAGTAGTCGAATATATTATGAATAGCATATATTTTTTTCTCCAGTCTTGTGTCATTAATTATTGTGTTTATTAAAAATAGTAACCGATTAAATTGTTTATCAACATTATGTTGTTTCATATCATAAGAAAAACACATACAAACGTTGTGTTATATTTTTATACCTCTTAAAAATGGAGCATAAATAGATTATAGGGTTTATGATTATGTGCAAATAAAAGTCATAAATGTATTTTTGCGTTAGGAACCCGCCTTACAACGCTAAGAATATTGCAGCTAGGTTATTACTTTTCGCATATAAGCCTTCCGAGAATTGTGTATAATATACAAAGTATAATATACACATATTATGAAAACAACATATTTCTAATTTAAAAATAAACGTTATTCTTTGTTTTTCCTTCGACAATATTTTATCTCAAGTATTACTTTAATTCTACGTGGTGATTCATTATTTTTATCTTCAGAATTTCCTAATTTTGTTATCCCACCAATGAGGAAATGAGGCATTTTAAAACTATATGCACAACTTTCCCCAAATCAAGTTTAAAAAATAAGTCAAAAACCAGTATCGATAGTCAAACAAAATAAAAGCATAATATTGCATATTATCAATCGATTTTGCAACTGAATTTCCACATTCAGCCTTCTGAAAAATTCGCATATTTATTTATTTAATCTCGTTCCAGTGGTAGCCATGAAGTCGTGGGGCGAAGCGCTAGGGCGCAGCACGTCGGCGCACTTCTCTCGCGTGGGCCGGCTGCGGCGCGCGCTCCTGCTGCTCGCCGTGGCGGCCTGCACGGGCGTCGCGCTCATCTACTGGCGCCAGCAGACGGGTGACCAGGCTCATAGACCCCTGCATAGCTTGTACTCGTAAGTATCTTTAGCAGTTTGATATAATGTAGGATGTAAGACACATATTTTGAATGTAGAGCCAATATTTTAAGAAGTTTTTCTCGATTCTGGAAATACGATGGATTATCTTAAAGCCTGTTATGAGTAGTATTGTGTTATGTAAAGATAAATAAGAATTTAAAAGTGAAACTGAAAAGAAATTACAAACACGAACAATATCACTACATAGTATAAAACAAAGTCGCTTTCCCTGTCCCTATGTCCCTATGTCCCTATGTCCCTTTGTACGCTTAAATCTTTGAAACTACGCAACGGATTTTGATGCGGTTTTTTTTAATAGATAGAGTGATTCAAGAGGAAGGTTTATATGTATAATAAGATCCATTAAGTAGTGGAAAAGTACTGTTATTTTTGAGGTTTCTAATGTGATGTCGTAAAAAATTACATTTATTCCGCTTACATTGCAAACGCAGGCTGAACCTTACGAGTTTTATCAAAATAATGTACTAAGTATTATACACATTGAAAAGGTCTACAGAAAAGTCCGCGATGGTATATGTCTATCTCTTATGCATAACCCACAATAACTTTTTTTTGTCATTTACTTTTTACGACAAATAATGGCTAATTTTCGAAGCGATTTTAACCAATACAGCATTAATCCTTAACCAATTAAATACCATGGATACATTGTTCATTTAATATAGATCTATATGGCCCTTTACACCGTATGATTTAAGTGAATATTTTCGAAGATATTACAGATTTAAAAATTGCGGGACGTAGCGTTTGCGGCGGTACCGGCCGGCCGCCCGGTGCGGGTCGCTATGTTTTCACAGTTTTTCTGTAGTGTATTTAGTATCAGCATTGCACCCGTGCGAAGCCGGGGCGGGTCGCTAGTCTACATAATAATACACGAAATTTATATCTAAATTGTCCAATCTTTTTTATTACAGGGGTGTGGAGCCACAATGGTCATGGGTGTGTCGGAATGAGAGATGTGAGAGGTTACTCGCGACAGAAACATCAATACTACAGTCACTTCCTACTTGTAACATGCTATGCGCATCAACACAGCTCTGGCCGCAACCAACGGGGCCTGTCAGCCTCGCCACCGCCGCGATACCAGTGAGAGCTGACGGATTTTCCTTACAAATTCGATCGTCGCCATCTCGAGATGTGTCTGATCATCTCAACGACGCATTCTTATTGTTCACTGAAGACCTTAAATCGTTAGAAAGAAGCGGCAACACAGAAAGTCGACGATCTGATATCGGTCCAGCGAGGGAGGTGATCGTGCGCGTGGCTGTTAACGGTAGTGGAGATCCTCGCATGCGTCTCGATACTAATGAGAGCTACAAACTCACTTTGCAACCTTCAGGCAATTCGCTTTACGTAGATATCAACGCATTTTCCTTCTGCGGCGCAAGACACGGCTTCGAAACGTTATCTCAATTAATATGGGTAGATCCTTACGCTGGCTCACTTTTAGCTATAGAAGCGGCGAGTATTCAAGACGCGCCGAAATTCGGATTCCGAGGTTTGTTACTAGATACGGCCCGGAACTTCTTCCCTGTACACGAAATTATAAGGACCATAGATGCCATGGCTGCTAACAAATTAAACACGTTTCACTGGCACATAAGTGACTCTCAATCATTCCCGTTAAAGTTGCACAGCGCACCGCAATTAACTCAACATGGAGCGTATGGGCCAGCAGCGATATATACAACAGAAGATGTTCGTAACGTTGTACGGCGAGCTAGGCTTCGAGGGATTCGGGTTTTAATTGAAGTCGATACTCCAGCTCATGTAGGACGCGCGTGGGCGTGGGGACCCACAGCTGGCTTGGGACATCTAGCGCACTGCGTAGAAGTCGAACCGTGGAGTGCGTATTGCGGTGAACCACCTTGTGGCCAACTTAATCCTCGAAATCCGCACGTCTATCAAATATTGGAACGTATTTACACTGAAATATTACAACTAACGGGTGTCGATGATATATTCCATCTCGGAGGAGATGAAGTTTCAGAACGATGTTGGACGCAGCACTTCAATGACACTGATCCTATGGACTTGTGGTTAGAATTTACTCGTCGCGCAATGACCGCCTTGCAACGAGCGAACGGAGGTAAATTACCTGAGATGACATTACTCTGGTCGTCACGACTGACGCGATCGCCATATCTAGAAAGGCTGGATAAAAAGCATTACGGTATTCAAATTTGGGGAGCTTCTCGGTGGCCAGAATCACGAGCCGTTTTGGATATGGGATTTCGTTCGATAATATCGCACGTCGACGCGTGGTACTTAGATTGTGGCTTCGGTTCCTGGAGAGACAATTCGGACGGACACTGCGGACCGTATCGGTCGTGGCAGCAGATATATGAGCACAGGCCGTGGGCGGAGGAAATGCCGGGAATGTCCATAGGGGTAGAACCGTGGCGAGTAGATGGCGGTGAAATATGTTTGTGGACTGAACAACTGGGTCCGGGTGGATTGGACGCTCGATTATGGCCAAGGTCGGCCGCTGTAGCTGAGCGATTGTGGTCAGATCGCCCTGAAGGGGCAACCGCTGATGTTTATCTCAGACTCGACACCCAACGAACGCGATTATTAGCCAAGGGCGTAGAGGCGATGCCGCTGTGGCCTCGATGGTGCACTCATAACCCTAACGCTTGTCTCTAATCAATGTCAAGTATTTTTATATCATAAGAAGTATTTCAATGCCCTCTTCTGTGTAAAGTATGCATCGTTAAGGTTTTATAAACCTGTAAGCGTACGGCTTGTTAACTTAAACTTTAGAGAAATAGATGCGCTGTACATAATCGATTTAAGAATAACTGAATAGATAGACTCTTTGTACATAATGTATCTCGATGTAATCTGGTGAACGTATGAATTAGATATAGGAGAATATCGAGCACTCAAACGTAGATAGATAAATGTTTGAAAGTATCTGAACTGCCATGTAGGTCACAATATATTTGCTAATATTAGTTTAATAGCTCTACTTTACAATTTTTTACTTTATTGTAAAACAAATGCACGAAATTACGTTCATCTTTGTCTTACTGATAGTTTTATTTATGTATTTTTATAAATATTTTTTTGGATATTATAAGAGCCCGATTGCTCTATTATATTTCTGTTGTTAAGTGTGGATTGTTAAAGATATTGTAAGTACATTCAAATGATTATTTATTGGTATGAAACAAGTGATACTCACCTTTTTATATTATAGTAAGATTGCGACTTATTTATTAAGATGTTCTTAGTTTGTATTAAGTTCAAATTTGGAGATCTGAAATCATTTTGTATCTCTGTGGATAATCAGAAAGGAATAAAAATGGTAAATTAATATAAGTGTAATAATTGATATTATAATAAGCTTCTCACAATGGAAGTTGGTACGCTACAAATTGCGTTTAAGTTCATTTTTCTGTATAAGTACAGTGTTATCTTTAATTGTAATTTTAGCCACATTATTACTGATGAAAATACATAAAAAATTGGAAACTCTTCACAATAATCAAAAAATATATTTTTGAAGTGAAACTTCTTTATCGGGGTTGGAAAAAAATTTAGTGTAACATTTTTTCGTTACGCGTGACATTTTTCAGTTACGCGCCATCTTTTTCTTATCCCTACCACGCGTAATTCGACGTATTTCTGTAAAGTTGCATATAGTAAATTATTTTTTGAAAAATAAGGTCCTAAAGAAGTTTCACTTCTTACGTGTGTACACTAGTACACGCACACATTTTTTTTATTTATTTTAGAATCTCGTTTGGTGTGTATAGCTATGCCTATATAGGTATTATATTACTTAATTTTTTTATATACCTTGAAATTGATACATAATTTACAGATATTAGGGCCATTTTAATTATAATATTTATTTTAGAAATAAACAATATATCAATTTAAATGAATGATTATGAGATTATTTTATTAATATAAGGCCAAAGCTTATAGGATCCTGGACAATATATTTTGTTCTTATAATATACATTATATATACATATTAATTATTTTATTCATTTTAAAATATTACCTACATGTAGTATGGAAAAAATGTATCTGATATAAGTAAAATATTCCAGAACTCCCAAATTTATACGTAGATTCAATTTTTATAATTATTTTTTCTTCGATTTTATAATACATATTAAAAAATCCTATTAGCTTAAGCCTTGATGATTTATATTATTATATAATTTTGTTTGTAATGAGCACAATTTTGTACATTTTGTAAGTAATGTTTTGGTGCTAAAGTAATTTTTGTGGTGTACTTCTAATAAATAAAACAAATTAAAAAAACAAGGTGTTTCAATAAAACCACGATAAAAAGAATAAATTAATAAATTTATTATCAACAATAGTTCGGAATACATAATTCGGCGGGAAATTTTATCACTTTTTTCTGAAGATATTGCTGAGCCGTCTGGTTCGTGGGGTACCCTGAAACAAACTTCAGTATATTATGTGTTACCACTTAGGTTATGAAAATACATAATTTGTATATGGGACCACTGTCACACTTCAATATGCACATTTTTAAAACAAGTAATCCAACAGGAAGTGAAATTTATAGCATTCTATTTGATTAATCAATCATAATCAATTCAATAATATCATATTTTTATAACATTTTTATTTGTATGAGAAAACTACTACTATTATATTATAATATATAAATCTTATTATAAATCGGAAATATGTTTTCTGATATTGGGATGGATCTCAAAACTACTCAATCGATTTTCAACATTCTTTTCTTTAGGATGATAAGATCTAATGGGCTACTTTTTATGAAGCCAGGGCAAGCATATGGCGAGAATTTGGATATTCAAGCAAAATATAATAAAAATTATAAAAAAATGTACAACTTACTTCAGTGGTATCATTCTTATTGCCGCGGAAAAGCGCGCGAAGCCGGGACGGAGTGCTAGTCTTGCGCGACACACCCGGTTCCGCTTCTACTCGCAGTGACTCGCGTAACTCGGAATCCTGATGTAATTTTATTTATTTAACTTCATAGTCATTAATATTCAGCTAGAGACATACTTGGAAGAACATTTTTGTTTGTAAAATTTGAGAATTTTTTTTCTGGGTAGGAAATATCATATAAATGATATGAACCATTTAAAAAAGAGCGAAAGAGAATTGCGTTTAAATAGCAATTAAGTATCATGTGTTAAATGAATATTAAATTAATGCATAATATTAACATGAAACATTTTAGATTTTTCAATAATAGACTAATTTAAGTTGGAACAATGCAACTAAATTACTTATGTAATACATACCTAATTAATTGAGTATTTGAATAAAAAAAAAATATTGATTTTTTTTATGTATTTTGAAACTTTATTATTAATAATATTGATATTTAATACAAATAACTTCAAAAAATTTTTTTTTCCGTTAATTATAAGCAATTAAAAATTGATGAAATTTAAATTAGAATCACGTGACTACAAACGCGCCATAACTGGTCACCACAGTTGTGACGTCATAATGTTATAGTTATGTATTAACTGCAGTACATAGCGTTTACGGCTATTACACGTGACTAGACAATAATATTGAAAGTTTATTGCTAAAATACGATTTGTTAGTTGGTTCCGAATTAGTTAGTTAGTTACGAAAAAAATAAGAATCATCAAGAATAGATGTTGATATATTTATGATCACCGATTTTTGTCAGGAGTTGCCTTTGTAGTATTCGTACATAATGGTACAAAACGATAACTTTTGAGGTTCGCCATTTTTAATATAAATTTAAGTAATATAATTAACAATTAATATATTTAATATGTAATTTAATAATGACAACAAAATTAAATAGATCAAAACACTGTATTAACACGCTTTTATTAGCTTCACCTGTATGTTTGTATGTAACAGAATCCTTTCGAAGTTTCGACTCGATTTTGACCCACTTAAAACCGACGGATTTTGTTCAAATTTTGAACACTTATCAAGGTCCGATGACAATACAATAATATCATAAATTTATCCTGATAAGGATCGCCAGGATCAGCTTAAAACATATGTTTGTATGTAACGAATTCTCCTTTCGATTCGATTTAGACCCACTATAAACCGACGGATTTAATTTAAATTTTGTATACTTATAAAAACCCGGTAACAATACAATAATTTCATAAATTTACCTTATTATCCTGTTAAGTATTTCAAACTATATTTAATGTTCTATCAACTGCAATGAGTGAAAACTAACATTATGACGTCACACGCGCTTGGGTGACGCTTCGGGAGTTGCCGGCGTGTCTTCGGTACTGGATTCAAAGACTAATTTTTATTTTGAAATAACTTTTGAATTATTGCAAAAAAATAAAAATAAAAACAGTTTTGTTATAAAACTAATATATAATCTTTCCATTTATCACAAAAAAAAATTTAATTCAAATACTCAATTACTCTATGAACAAGTGTCACTATGTACTTGCTAATATTCATATTTAACACATTATGACAAAGTTCTATACAAATTTAATTTTTCCTGTAAAAACTATCTATTAACGTTCCAGCAGCTGCCCAAATGTATACAAAATAAGTATTACCGTAGCAGATAGCCTGCCAGCCTGTTTGCTGGGTGTGGGCGGTCCCGGCTTCTTGTACGCCGTGATGCCGACCTCCTTGCGCACACGCCCGCCCATCGACATCGAGCCCACACACTAGATAATTAACAAATGTTAAAAAATATAATAAATGTTTGCATATTTTTTTTTATTAATTACAACTAAATTATATATTAAATAATTTAAATTTAATTTACATTTAAATTTAAATATTAAATATATTAAACTATAGCACGCAGTTTCATTCTTATCGTACTCAGTAAAAAGTAGCCTATCTTGTAATCCATATTGTATTCTTTTATCCATCTCAATGGGTACGAAATAGTTTCTTTCAACAGCAAAGGTCTCGTTTATTTAAAAAATTGGTTGTTTGTAAAGTAGGTTTACGATCGAGATGTTTACGTGATAACGTCTTATTGGTGGCAGCGCTCGAGATGAGACGGGAGATCGGTCCGTCTCTCTCTCGTTATACCTGCGATCGCGCTCGTGAGGTTTTGGTGTGACACAAGTTTCTGAACATGTTACCCGACTAAAACGATTTTAAAAACGTTATCACGTTAAAAAATACGAATATTTTTTTTTATATCAATAATAAAATCTATAACAATTAGAAATTTAAAATTAAACGAAATCGAAATCCCTTTTAGATATACAGGGTGTAATCGTTAAGTGTGCACAGGCGATTATTCCGTAACTATTACAGATATCAAAAAACTTTAAACTGATATCGAAAGTACTTAACCTAATGAGTAAAATGGCCATAATACATTTTTAAAAATAATACGAGAAATATCTAAAAAATTAACTTTAAACCCTCCCATACATTTAGTATGAGATATGAATATCCCATGTAGGTACATGGGTTGATCCAAAAGTAATGATAATCAATATTAAACAAGGTCATTACAGTTAAAATAATTATGTATTTCTCTAGATAGTCTTCTAACTAGATACTTTTTCTACTTCGATATTTTTTTTCCTTAACTTAGAAAAAAAAAACTTTGACTTCATCTACAAAAACCCCTCAAAATCGGCCATCACTTCGCTGTCGTCTTAAAATTTCTTGTATCGACGGTGTTTCTTGTGCCGAGGTAAGAGATAGAATTAACTAGGAGCTAGATCTTACAAACAGGGTGGGTTTGAGCATTTTCAATGCCGATTTTTGATTGGCAGCCATCGCAACTGACGCTTTGTGATCTGGTGCGTTGTCTTGGTGAACCAACATTCAAGACCGAAGTTTGCCATGTCTCTTTTTCTTACTAACCTACCCGCAATCTTTTAATTTGGTCTGTGTAGTAAGAGCCCTGTGTAGTAGAGGCTACCTTCTTAAAATATTCCACAGTTCTTCAGCGTCCCAAAAAATTACGGCTTTAATCTATCCCACTAATTTTCACTTTGAAAATCTTCACCGTCACTTTGGAAGCTCGCATCCAGGCCATTGATTGTTTCTTGGTTTTAGCATAAACATGGTGAACCCAGGTAACGCCCATGGTCACAAATCGTGACAAAAAATTATACTGATCTCATTAAAAATTTAGAAATTCACCCTCTAAATGTCGAATCGTTGTTTCTTCTTTTCGTCGGGAAACATTCTGGCTCGCACTGTTCACATTAAAATTAATGTTAATACTTGGAAACGTAGCCTGTAGATATAATTTTTTTGTGATAACTTAGTGATTACATGAGCAAGCATAAAACATTTATTTTATATTTTTATGTGCACAGGAAATACCCAATTATCATTACTAAGGATCAACCTATACATTTAATATGAAAGATTTTAGCTTTTTTTTTTGTTTTTTTGGTTTTCTGCTTTAATTACTTCGCAAATTTGGAGGGAAGTTCATTTAGAAACTGTAAATAGACCTCCTCATTGTATTGCACAATAAGGACGTCACTTCGAAAATCTACTATGAATACAAAATGTATGGGAAATAAATTGTATGGGAGCGTTTAATGTAACATTTTTGGTTATTTCTCGTTTTATTTTTAAAAATTTATTATGGCCATTTTACTCATTAGGTTAAGTACTTTCGATATCAGTTTAAAGTTTTTTGATATCTGCAATAGTTACGGAATAATCGCTTGTGCACACTTAACGATTACACCCTGTATGTAATTTCAAAGCGGTATCTGAAATTGGCATACGTATATTTCTATCTCAATTTTTTTTTAATTTTATGACTAAAAACGCACCTTAATATCCTCCTCATGCATCGCTTGCGCAAACTGCGTTTCCGCGGGATATGAGCTTTTCAGATGCGGAGGGCACAGTGAGTTTCGCCACCTGAGCTCCGAGAGCCTCTGCCCCCCCTCCCTCCCCTCCCTAATGCTCTCTCTTATACTCTCCCCCCCCTTTTCCCGGCGGGGAGTGCTGGCCAGTTCTCGGAGCCACCGGTTGTCGAATACCTCCCCCTCTTCGTCTGACATGTGCACTGGATTAGGGTTCAAACAATTATATGCAGATAAACAATAACCTATCATAATATATTCTAATATTATAAATCTGAAGAGTTTGTTTGTTTGAACGCGCAAATCTCAGGAACTACTGGTCCGATTTGAAAAATTCGGTGTTAGATAGCCTATTTATCGAGGAAAGCTATAGGCAGGCTATATATTTTGTATTTTTAAACGGCAACGGCCGTTTATAATCGCGCATTTAAAATGTAAATTCAAAATGTGAAATACAGTCGGTATCACTTTCTACGATAATTAATATCAATTTTATTTATTATAATTAAAATTAATAACAAAAATTCTTGTAACATAATATATTATTCAGTGTTTATTACCTTTATTGTTATTTGTATTAACTGGCAAGGATCGCAGGGAATGCGAGTCGGAAGGTCTGGACGGCTCCTCTTGCGGAGCGATGAGACCCGACTGAAAATATAAAAATTATTGGTCTTAGCACAAAACAATTTAAACACAAACTAACTTTAAACCTGATTCAATTTGATTTAAATTTAACACAACCATAGAAATCTAAATAACAAGACACTAGAAGTCGTAAGCGTGCGTGACCTTGTCGCCACTCAGGTGATGTTCACATCACCAGTGCATTCGTCACTGTTCAGTTTCTCTGGAGACGTATGAGTGTATACATGGTGTGTTTCAGCAATTCCCATTGCGGAAATTCTTCCACAAGTTGTAATTATACTTATAAAGGAATAATATTTCATCGAAAAATATTTTTTTTTAGAAATAATGCCGTTTTTCCTTAAAATTATAGAATATTTACAAGTATTACGAGTGTCACCATAGTAATCGAAATAACAATGAATGACACAGTCGACTATTCTTATTATCACGTTTGTTCGTATTGGAGCAAAAAGTCTCATATACTTAGGGATGTTATTCTAAAATAAACCGTAAATTCGTGCGTTAGGATACATATTCAAAAGCTTAATTTAATAGTTAAGTTAGTTTTCACTAAAATCAAGCTGTCCAATAAAAGGCATAGTTTACTTGTGTGTACTGTTTAGCTTTCGGTTTGAATGTGTTGATTTTGGCGACAGCGGTTTTCATACGAATTATGACATTACAGCACTTCTATGTGTCTTGTTATTTAGATTTCTATGAACACAACAAATCCTGGCGGTGATGAATAATAAAAACTATAATTTGTTATTACATATAGTCATAAAACTAACCGAATGTACATGTTGCAAGGACATGAGCGATCCAGAACGCTGCGTCTTTCTCAACCACTCGGCTTCATCCTTCTTCATCAAGAATTTCTCGCCAACATTCCACAATTCAGTTGTTAGTGACCGAATGTGTTTCTCGTACGCGCGACTCGACTCCTCAAGTTTGTTCCGAGTCTCCTCTAACTCCCTCTCTAGAGAAGCCACTTCCTCTTTCTGTTTCTCTTTGAAAATAGATATCTGCTCTTGATAGAGTTGTTTCTGGAATATTAGGTTCTCACTTTATTATCTGTTTGTGAGTTGTGTGTATTTCAATTGTTTAGAAACAAAAAAGAGAAAATTAAGGAAGAAGCATGCCAAGTATAACGTCACAATCGTACCCATGCAAGTGCATGCAAAAATCGTAAACAAATTACCTTTCAACAAAACTCTCCAGACGCAAAGCAATACAGAACTAAACTACTATGTTTTAATGAACACTAAAAACGAAAAATAAAACAAGAGCATCCATTAAAACATACTTTATTCAACATAAATATATATCGACTTTACAAGTCAACACTTTAAATAAATATATATAAAGCCACACCAGTCAACGGTCCATGTTTAGATAGAAGTACCACACCACCTGATATATTAATACCAAGAGCAGTATGGGGAGGATACTGACCATTTTAGCTTTCATCCTGTTGAGCTTGTCCTCGTATTCCGCGCGCACCTCCATCACGGTGACGGCCTGCGCGTCTCTCGCGCCTTCGCCTTTCTGAGCGCGGGACACTTCTTCCAGAAGCCTCTGGAATGAATTTTCCATCTCCTCCAATTGCACTTCGAGACTTGTGTTCTGGAAACTGGTCGACTTTAGCGAAACGCGGTCCAATTCGCTCGCGAACGCTTGTTTTATTTTCTCCGCAGATATCGTCCTCCCGATACTCCTCTCGACCCATCGCTCCATGTTCATGGCGCACTCGGACAGATCTTGCATCACCGCGGCGTAACCTCTCTCTAATTTACACATAGTAGCGTCGGTTATGTGACCGTCCAAGTTGAGTATTTCCCGTCTAACTGTCCTTTGCAAGGAAATAACTCGACTCAATTTCTGGCTGTACAAGTCCTTTACCGAGTTAAATGTCTTCACGCACACGGAGAGTTCCGTCAGGAATTTTCGCATATTGATGACTTCGGATTCATTTATCCTGCTCACTTCAGACAATCTATCCCTTTCCTTCTGAAGCGCGATTTGCTTTTCAGTGCAACCTTTTAAATGTCTGTCTGTGGTTTCCAAAAAGTTCTCAAGGTCCTCCATAGTGATGGTTCCTGCGTTCAAATTTCGTCGTAGTTCATTATCACAGTTGTTAGAATTACCAAAATTAGTTAGTTCTTTGAGAATTGTATTTGTTTTCAATTCAGCCACTCGCTTAAGGATCATAGCTTGATATTTCGCGGACAGCTTTATAATCTGCGTCGCCCGACTTTCTGTTGCACTCATTTTAGACACTTGCTTTTTGAGTTCGGAAATTTCTTCGTTCTTTTGGTGCACTATTTTCTTGAGTTGGCTCGACAGTTGGTAGCAATTCTCTTTACTCATTTCAAGGTCTTTGGAAACGTCTAGGAGTTTATTCTCTGATTCAGCTATGAGGGATTTCAAATATGTAATGTCACTTTGTAATGTAGTAATGGTGCGGTTTTTGTCTTGTACGATTTTTTCTAAGTCAGCGATAGTTTGGTAACTCTCCATGGATGAATGAGTGTCAGTAGAATTATTATCTACCTGATTGTGGAGTTGCCGCAGTTCCTTTTCGACTTGCTCTGAGTATTTCTGATTCGATTTCTCTTGGCTGGTTACTGCAACTGTAAAAAAATACAATCTTTAAATGTTATATCATATCAAATGTAAGAAATATATTTAAATATTCATAATGACTACATTTTCGATACTCTAAAGTTAGTTAGTTTTTCAAGATAATAATGAGGTTTTTTACATAAAAAGCCATAACTATATTTCATATTATATGCTGACGAATAAAAAATGTAGGACAGGAAAAATGTATCCCAAATCTATCGTAAATAATATTCACAAATACTTACATGTTTCCCTTTGACCAACTAATTTGTACAACTCTTCATTTTCCTTTCTGAGTACATTCACAACCTCCATGTCATGTTTAGTGTCGTCCAATCGCCTTCTTAACTCACAAACATCAATATTTAGTTCTTTAATTTGTTCCAAATATCTCTTCTTTGCTATTTTCTCGTCTTCCAATTGTTTGCTGAGAGCATCCTTTTCTTCATTGTATTTGTAAGCCACATTTTCAATAGTTTCCTTTAAAGACTCTATCTCTTTTTGACGACTTAGCAGCTCTTGCTCAGCCTTTTCCTGGTACTCTTGTAAAAGGGCACATTTATTTATAATATTTATTTTTTCAGTATCAAATGCTTCTTGTAATTGTTTGTTCTCTGTGAGGATGGTTTGTAGACGTGATTCCAGGCTAGTAATTTCTGGAAAGAAATATAAAGTAGACAATGTTACTGAATAATTCATTATGACTCATATTACAGTAAGAACTTAGATACAAACTTACCATGTTGTTTTTCTTGCAAACCGTTCTTTAAATGTTCATTTTCTTGGACCAGTTGATGCAATTTATCTTCAACAGCCACATTACTTTCAAGGTTTTGGGTAAGTTCATTAATTTTCCTCAATAATTCCTCTTTTTCTTTTTCTAGAGCAGATTGTTGCTGTTTTAAATCTGCTACTTGATTAAGTACTTCATTTAGTTGTTCTTCTTTTTCTTGCATTAATCGCTCTAGATCTAAAATTTTGTCATCTCTTTGAATTAACTCTTCCTTTAACTTATGACTCTCCTTTTCAACTGAGTCCAATTTAATTTTCAATTCATTATTTTCTTCATCTTTGCACACAACATCTGCAAGAAAAATCCAATGAGACAAGGTTTTTTAGATATCCTTACCAACTTTTTAGTTTGTATGTCTAATTCGTGTGACATTGCTATTGATAATAAATAAAACATTTGTATACCTTTTTTACATCTTTCCAAATCATCACACAGGTTGTTCTTTTCAATAGTTAGTTGTTTTAATTCAGATTCATATTTAGTTTCCAATGCTTCTTTGTCTTTTTTAACGTCATTATAAGCTTTACATAGAGCTTCTGATGTACTTTCTTTTTCATTAATTTTACTTTGAGTATTTGTCTTTTCCACTTCAACTAATTGTTTTAAAGCAGCTATTTCTTCTTGTAGAGTATCAATAGTTTTTAAATGAACATTAATTACTTTATTCAAACTATCTTTTTGATCTTCCATTACTGATTCTGTTACTGTGACCATATTCTTTAGAACTAATCTTTCAGATTCAAATTCACTAATTAATTTTTCCTGAATTTGTTTATGGGACTTAATTTCCTCCTCAAAGGAATTGATCACTGAAAAAAGATGCATATAAATGAGAATTTTGTATATTATAATATGTATATACATTATTAAAGTTATAATTACTAGAACCAATTGTCATACCTTCATTATTTTCATCAATATTTGCTTGTAATTTGTCTTTTTCGTTTCTTAAAGTTTCCAATTCCACAGTTTTGTCTTTTAAGTAATTCGTTAGTTTCGTGACCATCATATTCAAGTTATCTATCTGGCATTCATATGTTTCTTTCAATTTATCAGTTATAATTTCGTTATCAATTAGTTTGTCCTTTAGGGAATGTACTCTTTCATCCAATTGTACTCTGACAGTGTTCAATTCATTATGAAGGGATTGGTTTTCATTTTGCAGCTTTAGTATTTCATGTGTCTTTGATTCTAGGACCGCATTGTGTGACTCGTTTTGCTTTAACATCTCTAAAATAACACCATATTTTATGAAAACAACACAAATTATAATCAAATGAATTAAAAATAGATAAATTTATAAAGTTCAAAATTTGGGTTGTAAATTGTAATGCATGCAAAATATGAAAAAACCATAACAATATGTAGATATAAATAACTTACTTGTTTCATTTTCATTGATTGTTTTCAAGAGATTTTGTATTTCTGCTGTAAGAGTTGAAATTTGTTTGTCCTTTTCTTCTTCTACTATTTTCAATGTAGTAGATTCCTCTTTTAATGACACTTCAGTGTTCCTCAAGGAAATCACTTCTTCGATAAGCGTTGTAGCAATATCCAGTACATAATTTATATTTTCCATAGATAAAGAATTATTTTTCACAAATACTCTATTTCCTAAAACATGATCAATTTTCTTTGTTTCTATCATATTTATGATATTTTCTAGCGCGTCATTTAGAACGAATCCAATCTCATTGTATGTTTCTTGCAAATCTGAAATCAAGGTTCAATTTAAGTAAGTTTTCAACATATAATTTAAGAGCAAAATATTAAATACATACTCTTGTAATCAGATTTTAAATGGTTGAATTCTGTTGTTATGTTTTTCATTTCTTCTTGCCTGTTGCACATTTCTGTATGATGTTGTTTGTTCAACTCTTGTAATTTATAAGCCAAAGAATCCCTTTCGCTTTTAACTTCACTCAATGTTATCTTAAGTTCATTAACAGATTTTGTCAAAACTTTTTCTTCTTGTGCCATTTCACTTTTATTGCCTATAAGTTCATTGTTTATGTGGGTAAGCCGATTTACTTTTTCTTTAATTATTTCTAGCTGTGAATGTGAATCTTCTTTTTCGACTATAAAGCTTTCAACTTGTTGATAAAGTTCACCCTTTTCTTTTTCTAATGCATTGACCATTGTCTTAAGTTGGGATATCTCTTCTGACAGATTTGAATTTTCTGTAATTAGCTTGTTGATTTGCTTTTCAAGTTGCATCCTGTTCAATATTTCTGTTGCCAACTTCTCATCTAATTCCGCCTTAATGTTTGCAATATCACATTTCTCTTGTTCTAACACCTTCTTAGCCAAGCCTTCATCTACAAGTTGTTGGGTTAAACATTCTTTTTCTTGTATTAAAGCATGTTTAGTTTCATTTAAATGTTCTATCATATTTTTGTTTTCCAATACAACTTGTTCCTTTTCTTCATCCACTAATTTCCTCATTCCTTTCTCTTCCAAAAGTTCTTGGACAAGAATAGCTTTCTCGTTTAGTAAAGAATTTCTTTCAGCCTCTAAAACCTGATATGCAGTTTGGTCATCTAATGTCTTTTGTAGTAAAATACGATTTTCTTCAACTAAATTTTTCTTTTCTGATTCGAGCGTATCACGTACTGCTTTTTCAGTAGCGTGCCCTTGCGCGTTTGTAGCACAGTCTTTTCTCAATTCACCTATTTCTTTGTTTAGCACAGCGATACTGTCTATATATGTAGTATTCTGTGCAGTCAAATTTGCAATTAATTTCTGTTTCTCAGTAATATCTTCATTGACTGTATTTAATTTAGTTTTTAAGTCATTTATTAATTTATCTTGACTAGTTATTTCTTCATTCTTAACTTGTTCCAGATTGTCCCATTTAATTTTATCTTCATCATAGTTATGTTTAATTATATCCATCTGTTGTTTAAGGTTACAAAGATCTCCTTCTAATTTCTCTAGAAGATTATTCTTTTCTTTCATACTCTCTTCATGGTTTATGTTATCTTCCTCTAAAGTATATTGTAACTGAATATTTTCCCGCTGAAGAACCTCTATTGCCTGCATCTGAATGTCCTTTTCATTCTTTAGTTTATTTTCTAACTCTGTCTTCATGGATTCCAGATCAGAAAGCTTTGCTGTTAGCACTTGAATGTCAGAATCCTTATTTAATATAACATCTTTATATTTATGTATTGTTTGTGATAAATTCAATTCCAATAGGTTAATTTCTGAAAAAGGAAATTGAAAATAACAAAAATAAGTAATGTTGTATATAATTATTTTCTGTATTTTATTCTAAGGCTCAGTGGAATATTTAGTTGTGTTTTAAAGTAATTTATAATACTTACCAGTATTCATTTGTGTCTTTTCTTTTTCCAATTCATTTACTTTTTCATTTAGACTCGATACTTCTGCTTTACTTTTAACTATTTCATCATTAAGTTGAGTGGATATATCATTAAGTGTAGCGCATTTCTTAAGATATTCCTTCTCAAATACAGTTTTTTGCGAGATTTCTTCTTCCAGTTGATTAATTAGTAAAACTTTTTCATTTTCAATCATGGTAATTTTTTCTTGTGCAGCTTGAAGAGTTTTATTTAAATTTTCTCTTTCCATGTTTAATGTTTGAATTGTCAATGCATCATTTTCGGCACAACTGTGAGATTTAGATTTTACTTCCTTCAGTGACTTTTCCATCTCATTCAATTTTGCTGCTAATTTCGATGTTTCAGAATTAAAGTCTTTTTGTAACTCATCATACTGAATAGTCTTATTTTGAAGTGCATCTTGAAGAGCTTGTATAGCTGAAAACGTAAAAATAATGTGAAAATATTCTCTTAAATGAAAAGCATTTCAAATGTCTGAGTCTATACTCACCCTTATTATTTTCATCAACAATCCCAGATAATTGTTTTACTTTTTCTTCAAGTAAATTGATTTTACTTGATTTTTCTTTCAAGTTTTCTATCAAGTTATTTTTCTCAGTGGATATAACTTTTAAATTTTCCTGCAACGCATCCTTCTCTTTTGTTATGATTTCAAGTTGGCATTCATGTAGTTTCTTCTTTTCTAAAATATCATCATTCATAATTTTAATATCTTTCTCAGCTTGTTCTTTAATTGCAGCTAGTTCTTTTTCTATTTCTACAATTGTTTTATCTTTATCTGAAATCGCTTTTTCGAACGTAGATATATTCTTTAGTAAACCTAGTTTGTATTGAATTTCATCTTGTAATTGACTTTTTAATGTAAAAATAGTGGCTTGGGATTCATTCTTCAAATTTTCCAGGTCCTTCTGCAATATTTCAATCTTTTTATCGCGACCTTTTATATCATTGAAAAGTCTTTCTTTGTTCTCCTCTAAAAGTTTCATCTCTTCTTTTGATTTAGTGTAACAATTTTTCATGTGATCCAATTCCTTTTTGAGAGTTGTATTTATATCTATTTGCTGTTTTAATTCCATTTGTACATCTAAAAGTTCTTCAGATTTTCGTTTCAATTCATTTTCAATTGCTGTTTTTATTGCATTCAAGTTCACAATATCATTATTATGTTTATTAGACATGTCATCTTTTAAATCCTTCTCTTTTTTTAATTGAATTTGGAGCTGGTCAATCCTTTCCCCATTGTCTTCTATTTTATTTTGTAGTTCACATAATTCATTACTTCTATTTAGTACTTTTTCGTTTAGTTTCATAATGTGGTTGTCATAATCTTCTCTCATCTTACTTTTAGAAGCTTTCTCATTCTCAATATCAATTTGGAGATTCCTTATAACATTTTCCAATTTAGTTGTTTCATTGGATAGGCTTTGAAGGAGTGACATTTTTTCTTCTTGAAGAGTTTGAATTTCTTGCATCTTAGTTTCAATGACTCTTTGAGAATTCTCATTTGTATCTTTCAATTTTCTTTCCAGTTCATTGATTTCACTCTTAAATCTATTCAATTCATCATGTAGTTGTATTTTGATGTTATTTTTTTCTTCCGTTTCTTCATTGATCCTATGCTTCAAACTGATTATTTCCTTTTCCTTTACTGCTGTGGTATTAATAAATGTTTGCTTTTCGTCTTCATATTTTTTGTTTAAGTTATTTAATTGATCCTGAAAAATAAGTATTAATGTTTCATTTAGTATGAGTTTGTGTGTCATTAAATTGCAAATACTATTTTATATTGACAATTAAAGCCACCGTAATAAATAGTAATACTGAAAAAGCATTAAATATAAATGTATACCTGCAATTCTTGAATGTGTCCTTTCAAAACTACTATCTTTGCACGTTCTTCACTTAGCTGCACTTCAATAACATTTGCACATGCTTCACTGCAAATAGCTAAAAGAAATAATACACAAATATCAGGGGAAGCTTTGGTCATGGGCGTAGCCACGGTGGGGCAGGGTGGGGCACTTGCCCCACCCTGGCTTTGACCTGGAAGGTACCTAACCAAATCTAAAAAACGTAATTATCTAGGTACTGACTACAAAACTTAATATCCGTTAAAAAATTCTCACTCGAAAGTTGTCAGTCGACACAAAAAAAAATGCGATCTAAACAAAAATCTTGCGCTTCTATGTTGCATGATTTAAACCACTTTTGGTGCCAGAAAAAGTAGTGTAGTACTGTTACCCCATTCAAAGCTGTTTTTATTTAGCCAAATTCGCACTAAATTTCCCATCCAATTTCACTTTTGTTTTAGGATAAGTTACTGACCATAAAAGCACAAAATGCTGACAGATCCAGGTGGAGCTACGCTCGCAATCTTATATAAAAGTTTTTGGCCGATATCTCGGAAACTATCTATTTTAAGGCAAAAAATATTGGGAATTTTTTGTAGGTAGTTAAATTTTACATCTTTTACCTTGTAAACTTTTTGTAAAACTTTCCGTTTACGATTTATGGCCTATTTAATGAGCCGGTTAGTCATCTTTGGCAAGTAACTCTTTAAATATTGGATTTTTTCTAATGCTTTTTGAGTTATTTAACGTTTGGCGATAAATAGTAAATTTCAAGGTACCTATGTATGTTTCGTATAACTAAATAATATTGGGTACTTATTTTATATTCGGATGCAAGAATAAAATAGAGGAAAATTTTTTTAAAAATGTATTAAAATTTTTCTATAAGTAAAAAAAAATAAAAAATTTTGCCGTTTCGGAAACGGCGAAAATCCACTTGCATTGGAAATTTCTTCTTCGTTTATATTACATCCGAAAAAAAACTTTTGGGCTGCCACGTCACCCGCCGAGCGGCGGCATTTCTACATTATACGCGGAACAAACTCAAAAAAAATTTCAAACAAAACTTGTAGAGAATAAAGTGACCTAAAACTATGTACATACATGCATTTTATTCATTAATTCAATATTTTAACGATCAACCGGTTCATCAAAAGGCTATAAACCGTAAATAGTAAGTTTTACAAAACATTTTTCATGGTATAAAATATGCGAAATTTTACTTTCTACAAAAAAGTCTAAGCAACTTTTGCCCTAAAGTGGATAGTTTTCGAGATATCGGTCAAAAACTATAAGGTTGCGAGCAAAGCTCCACCTGGATCTGTCTGCATTTTGGGTTTTTTTATGGTCAATAAGTGACCATTAATCTAAAACAAACATGAAATCGGAAGTGCAAGGTTTTGCTTTATTTACTGAGTTATTTAAAATGGTTTATTTTTCTATTTACATAGACCTAGTAAAAAGGAATTATGTTATTGTATTAGACAGATAAACTATATAATATAGGGATGAAATTTGCAACATAAACGGCTGTAGGTATCTTTTGTTTGTTTTGATTTATTCATTACTAGCTTCTGCCCGCGACTCCGTCCGCGCGGATGTCGGTCTTCGCGTGGATGGTCTCCATTTTGAGTAACTCTGACAATGACATCTTATAAATATCTATTGGACCCAAATACGGCTAGGCCTATAATAATACGCAACGTGTGTTCGCGGTTCTACAGAACAACGTCTATGGATAAAACTGAAAAATTAAGATTAATTTTTTTTCTACGTATTTTTCCAGAATAAAAAGTATCCTATTTTACGCCCAGGATAATAAGGTACAATTATACCAAGTTTCATCGAAATCGAACCGTTAGTTTTCACGTGATGTCTTCACATACAGACAGATAGACAGACAGACAAAAAATTTTTTAATCACATATTTGGGTTTGGTATCGATCCAGTAACACCCCCTGCTATTTATTTTTTCAATATTTTCAATGTACAGAATTGACCCTTCTACAGATTTATTATATGTATAAATTATATCAGCTTGATACCGCCACGTGTTCTTGAAAAAAAAGGTATTTTTAGACAGACTGACGCACAACAAAGTCTGCCTGTCGGTTTGTCTGTCAACACACTTTTTCTTAGGAACGCGTAGAGATAAAAAGCTGAAATTTATATCGAATACTCAAGTCTACGGTCTGTTAAAGCTGTGAAAAAATCAAAATTATAAGCCAACGCAATCAAAAGATACAGCCATTTTATGCTGCAAATTATCGCAAATTTCGACATTCGCAAGGGAATCAAAATTCAAAACCTACATTGTACTTCCCGTGAACACAGAGTCTTGAAATCTGGTTAAAAGCAATGTCTTATAGCACAGATAAAATAAAAATTGCTAAAACATACATTTTAGAGTTACAACTTAATAAAAAGTAGGTTTGTTCGGAACCCTCGGTGCGCGACTCCGACTCGCACTTGGCCGGTTTTTTGTGCCCATGGCTAGCTACGCCCATGGCTTTGGTATTTTCAATACTCCAATTCTTTATGGTACAAATATAATATATATTATCTATACATTGATAAAATCATAGGAAAGGCAAATATGTACATTTAATTTTTTTGTAAAAGAATACTTGGGTCGTGAAGCCAAAAAATTATTCTTGTCTGTCTATATGTCTCATGAATATTACTAACATCGCGTCGGGTCAACCTATAGGCTATAATATTATCACGCTAAGACTAATAGGAGCGGAGCAATGCGGATAAAACCGGACAACACAGCTAGTATACTTATAATTCCAAGAAAAGTTGGTATTATATATATCAATTTTTACTTACATAAATTTTGTTGTGGTGAGTGTATACTAGCATCAAGGTCATCGCATTCATATTGACTGGTATCAAGTCCGTTGAGGCGATTGTGTTGCCTCAACTCCGAAACTAATTCTCGCAAGGACTGCGTGTGGTGACGTTCTGTTTCTAGCTCTTCCGCTAGTTGATTCGCCCTACTCGTTTCTTGTTGGCTTAGAGCGAGTAATTTATCATACTCACGTTTGGATTCCTCTAGCTGCAATGCATGTGTCGTTAAAATTGTACATACGCTACTAGTTCTTATTTTAAAAATTAAAACACTACCTACACAACTAGAATATATGTCATAAAGAGTATGTAAGGTCAGCCCTACAGGGGCAGCTCGTGCAGTTAACGGCTGAGCAACGTACACGGACTGCTTGAGCAGTCGGTCGTTGACTGCTCGAGCTATCGCTACCAACCGCGCAGTTGACGGCTTGAAGCATTCGTGACTGCTCGAGCAGTCAGTGTACGAAAGTGAATGGATGTTTATAGTTCACTGCACGGTCGTATACGGCCGCTCAAAATGATACATATATGTAGGTATAAGTTTGTGTTCTAAACTATTATATTTTTCCTTTGGGTCACTAATCTCGCATATAAAAAGGCAATATTACTATTTCGATTTAGTTTACTCATAAGTATAGTGCCCTTAAAGTAAAAATACCTTGCTTTTAAAGACGTCCCTCTCATGTTGTGCATCATCAAGCTGTTCTTGCACATTAACAAGCCGTTCCTCGGCTTCTTCCAACTGTTTCAACAGTTTACTTGAGTTATTAGCCGCTGGTTCGGAAGCTTTCGCCTCCTTATCTTCACCGCAGCATAGTGATATTTTAGCTTTAAGGTTTAATACTTCCAGTTTGTATTGTTCTTTATCTTTGACTGTAACAAAAATACATAGACATGTTTTTTTTTTTTTGTATGGTGTTTCTCAATGTTAGCCAGAAGGGCTTCTACATTTTAACGCGGACACAGGGGTGGACTGAAGATTCACCCTGGTAGCGACATGCGCAAGGGCGTCCCCCCGCCACGGGGATCTCGAACCTCGGCTTGGGCTGTCGCTTGAGTGGAGGAGGCCGGAAGGGCCCTAGTCGGACAGGTAAAGACATGTGTACTGTACTAACAGTATGTACTTATAGAATTGCACTGGCTCACTCCTACACTCAATAATGCGGGCGCCCGTCCGTTCCAGTCCGACATCAGCCGTCGACTGACAACTACAGACTAATGACAGCTATGAACTTACCCCAACACTGGTATACGTGAGACAATGTATATATCTATTTCATAGATACACTTTTGGAAGAAATTATTATTTAGCTGTTGATTACTATTCTCCAACAACTAAAATAATGGAGTATCAAAATTACTTTTTTTTTTTCCAATAAAGTTGAATTAACTGAACTAAGTCCAAGAATTTACCTAGCTTCTCAAGCTTTAAGTTAGTCCTGCTAAGCTCATCTTGAAGATAATTCCGATCGAATCGCTCTGCTTCCAGGGCAGCTTGTAGACGTCGAACTTCATTGTGAAGTGAACGTAAGGCTGGAGGAGTTTCCGATACTGTAAATGGTTCCAGACTCGTACGAACCACATCTTGCCCACATGCATCTGTAATAAAAAGCACATTAAGTATTAAGAAAGATCATATAACAAATAATTCGGTAATTTGAACAGAATATTATAATAACTATCACATTCTATGTTTATAATTGCATTGAATTCAACTTAATAGTTTTTGAGTGCATGAAAATTACCTTTAATAGCTGCCAAAACTTCCTCACATGTTATTCTAGAACATGCCATCAAGCGTTTACTGAATTTCAATATGATCTCCTGATCGTCCACACCAAGATTCTTGCACATAGCATTTTTGATATCCACATCTTTAGAGTTCACACACACAAAATAGAGTAAAAGAGATGCAGCTATGTGCAACTCTGTCTCACTCTCTGGCTTTGCTGTTCCATTTTCAAATTTGAAATCAGGATATTTCTCAAGAATAAATTCATGCACTGTGTGCGCTTCTAATAAAGATGATTTGGACTCGTCGAGATTAAAATTGTCTCTCAGATGAGATATTATGTCAATCAAAGTTTCTAAACTAACAGGCAACTCCTTTTTTTCTCCCTCATTAAAATAACAATTTATCTAAAATAAACAGTTATTAGTTATTATAGGTACATAATATAATATAAGAATAGCACAGTCAATTCTAAAGAAATCCTATAAACAAACTTATAATACTAATTATTATATACTCAAAAGGTGAATTTAAAAAAAATTGGTTAAATAAAACCAAACACACAGCTGGCGACAGATGTGCACCTGGCCTATTGTAACGGTTATAAAAAAAATACTGCCAAGTAAAGCGTTTTGTTATAAAACACGAGTACAAGATATTGTGGGTATGTATAAAACATAACAACAATCTTATCTTTAAAATTAAATAACAATAAATCAACACTTCAATATTGTTATGATGATTAACAGCTATCCTTACCCAGTTCGTTAAAATTTTCTTCCACTTCTCTAACATGTTTCCACACTATTCCGTCACTTAAAAGTATATTACCGCCGATTTTATAATAAAAATTAAAAGAAATAAATTTAACACGTAATTTCCAACAAGCAGTTATCCAATAATTTCGTTCATTGTTGTTTTGCCGTTGTAGTTTGAATTTGTTTTTTCGTTAGCGTTTTCAAACTAGTAAACCGTCTGTCAATGGAGTAAATTGTCAAAATTCAAAGTTGCCAGCAGAATATCTGATTACAATTGGATGCATGTTGGAAATTTATTTTTGTATTATCCTTTTGGCTTTTTATCTGAAATTAAAATTATTTTAAAATAAAATAAAACTTTACATACTGTCCCTGTAGTTGTCTCCTTCTCTATAGACTTTAAAGTTTAAACCATACCATCATACAAATCAGGGACTTTTGTAAAAGCCAGGAGAGAATATAAATATGTAAGATTCGATACTTTGTGGATTTAAAGCGTTGATAAGTGGTTGATAAGATATTTGAGATATGAAAATATGTTCTTGACACAGGTTCTTGATGATCCTCTCTTTTTCTTCTATTTTCTGTTTGTCACTGACAAACAGCTGAGATTGACAGTCAATTTTGACAAACAAGATTACATTTTACAGCAGCGGTGTACTAAAATAAATTGATATGCTTGCCTATCTTATAATTAATTAATTAAATTACCTATGTGTACGTTTATATAAATGGAATTCTTCTTTTATGGATTCACATTCGTAAATTCCTTCTCTCCAGAAGCACAAGCAAGTAGGTATGTCAAGAAACTTAACACTGTACAAACACTTCACTTGAGCAATGTAAGTTTCTCATACAAAATGTAATAAAATAACAATCAAAGTTAGTGATTACACTCGTAATAACTTATGACAAATGATTAAAATCTTAACATTTTTCCTTTTACTTTCTATCTTATTAACGCGAATACTATTGCAGTCTGTAAGCACTAGTCAAGGTAATAATTTAATTTAATTATAAATTTTTTTCCAGAATAAGATTATAATGTCACCAACACGAGCAGCTGGTTTAGTTATATATAAGCATTCAAATCAATTGATACAGTTTCTCCTTTTGCAAACATCATATGGTGAGCATCATTGGACACCCCCAAAAGGTAAGATAAACATTAAATATGTTTAAATGTCGTTCTGTAAAGAAAAGTAAAATAAAATCCCTATTAATTGTCAATTATTGATGTGTGGCTTAACAAAAAATATACAGTTACATTTAAATAAGTGGAACTGGTAACTTAGGAGGTTTTAATGAGCTGGACTTTTTTTTTATATTACTTGACCTGGAATTATTCATATATTATACATTACTTTGTTCCAATAATAACATTTTGCTAATATGTATGATATGGATTTTTTGATGAAATATAATATGATTATTATATTTAAAAACAATGCTAACCATATTTTATGTCTTCTTATTTTAAGGTCATGTAGACCCAGGAGAATCAGACTGGGAAACTGCTTTAAGAGAAACACAGGAAGAGGCTGGGTTAACTCAAAATGATTTAGAGGTAATAAATATTTTGTACAACAGACAAATATATAATGTATGTGTGATAGTTGAAGACATGTAACTTGGCACTGTAAGCTATCATCACTTTAAAGTTGAAACTAATAAAGTGTCCCCTTCCCATCCCAATATTTATAATAATCATACATAAAAATGTTTTAATAATCATATTAAAAAAGGTATACACTTCGTCTTCACTTCATCTTGAAACAATTATTTTCATTTTTGATGCAGATTGACAAAAATACAAAGAAGACGCTCTCATACGAAGTAAATGGAAAACCTAAAGAAGTAATATACTGGTTAGCAAAGCTGATAAATCCTGAGACACCTGTAAAACTATCTGACGAGCATCAAGATTTTAAATGGTTGCCGTTACAGCAAGCGCAAGAATTGTCTGGTTTTGATGACATGAAACTTATGCTCGCAGAATTTTTTGATGTTGCTTCAAAAGATGTTTAAAATAATTGTTTGAATAAATGTTATATTGTTTATTTATCGTGTTTAATTTTCAATATTTAATACCTATCTTAATTTTAAACCACATCCATACTGTATACTTAATATAATAAATGCGAAAGTAACTCTGTCTGTCTGTCTGTTACTCAATCACGCCTAGACTACTGAACCAATTTGCATGAAATTTGGTATGGAGATATTTTGATACCCGAGAAAGGACATAGGCTACCTTTTATTGCGAAATATGTACCACGGGCGAAGCCGGGGCGGACCACTAGTTTACAATATAAGGAAAGCTGGACCTCATTTTTTATTATTTCCCGTTTTATTTTTAATAAGTTATTATTGTCTTTTTACTCATTAGGCTTTCGATATCAGTTTAAAGTTTTTTGATATCTGCAATAGTTACGGTTACGGAATAATCGCCTGTCCACACAACGATTACACCCATACACCTAAGGATTACACCCTGTATATATGTATATTCTGTGGTCGACTGTTAAGTTATTATCTGTTTCAATCAATTTTTTACGATTTTTTCCTCAGATTTTTTCACTTGTCAGTTGTCAGTTGTCGCTCTGATTGTTTATGTATTTGTATCTATGATTTGTATTTTGTGTGGTTACCTGTGTGTGTTACGGATACGATTATTCATATATATAATCTTGAAATAATTATTTATTTTTATATTAAACTAGATTTCCGCCCGCGGCTTCGCCCGCGTTTGCAAAGGAAAACCCGCATAGTTCCCGTTCCCGTGGGATTTCCGGGATAAAAACTATCCTATGTGTTAATCCAAGTTACCCTCTATATGTGTGCTAAATTTCATTGTAATCGGTTTAGTAGTTTTTACGTGAAAGAGTAACAAACATCCATACATCCATACATCCATACATCCATACATCCTTACAAACTTTCGCCTTTATAATATTTATTAGATTAGTTTTGCACGTACAAAATACATGACATACTATATGACCGTAAAACTGTTTAAATGTAGGTTTTATTTATATTCTAAAATTGAATTTATTCACGAGTAACGGAATGTGTTTAAACAATAATTCGAATAATATCGATTTATTTAGAAATAAATAAATAGTAAGAATAATGGAGCAACCTGAAGAAATTCCTCCAAGTAAACCAAGTCCAAGTAAATCAAACAATTCTGATTCAGTGAAAAAAAATAAAATACGTGGGAAAAAAAGGAAACGGTAAGTTAATTTTATTGCGATTTGCGATGCTGTATCATTAACAATAATGTATTAATTGCTCGCCCAGGCTCGGATTAACCATTCATCAGATTTTTTTTAAACAAACAGTTTAGTACTAACTGGTTGAGACAAATTTTAACTATAAATCATTAATATAATTTTATAAAGAATAGAAAAAATATAATCGCGAGGCGGGATTAGAATCCGAGTCTGTATAATATTATAAACCATTATATTCAGTTTAGACGTTCTTGAGTTGTAAGTTGAGTATCAAGCGCAATGTAAGATTACAATTAATTTGTATTATGAAATTAATTTTTCAATTGTGTTATTACAGTGAAAGCAGCACAAGTACAGATGAAGATGATGTCTTGCCTGAAAACACACTTGCATTTGAAAATAATCTCCAAGCAACAGCCTTAAAAAACAATTTAGATGATCAAGTTGTTAAGAAAATTCTGAAAGTAGGTAACATAAATCAATACTAATATTATAAAGTTGAATAATTTGTTTGAACACACTAATCTCAGGAAATGTTGGTCTGATTTGAAAAATTATTTCGGTGTTAGATAGTCCACTTATAGAGGAAGGCTATAGGCTATTGTCACACTAAGACCAATAGGAGCAATGCATAAAACCGCAGGGCATAGATATATTGATGTTCATTTATAGCAATATTTATTATTGAAATTTGATTAAAAAAAGAGTTTGTTTTTGTTTGATTTACATTAAAGCTCCTTAGTATTCTAGATTGATGTATAAAAAAGTGGCTTTTTAGCAGTAGAATTTGTCATGTGTTTCTTCTGTCACCCTTTGTACCAATCTTTTTTGTTTCAGTCATAAAAAATTAAGTAATGATAATTTTAATATTATTTTTTGTTCTTACAGAAAGTAGTAACAAATGATCATGTGCTGGCTCTGGTTAAATTGCGTGAAGAGGAATTGGAATCAACACGCCCTCAGGAAAGTGTACAACCTAAGCTCACACGAGCTAAAGCCAAGTAAGTTGTCAAAAATTGTAAGTATAATAAAACAATTTGGGTGTTTCTGCAACTTATGAGAGAAGCGCCTAATTTACATGATCACATATTGTTATCTTGATATTAGTTTTAATTTACACCACCCAGTTCATGAAGAGCAGCAGGTTACAGAAATTACTGAAGCTTAGTTTATCACGAAATGTAATAAAATAAGAAATTTTTATACCATACCAGTGGTCTGCCCCGGCTTCGTCCGTGGTACATGTTTACGTTTTCTCCATAAGAACCAACCTCGTATTTTAAGGAATATTATTTTGCGCTTACCAACACATTTAGAGATTCATTTTTATTATATTAGATATAAACTACTTACTAATGATTAACAAACCTTTATTTAATACAAATTTTATTTGCAGAGAGTTAATGAAAGCATCACCACAATCAGCTCCCTGGAACTTGGAGTTGACACCGATAAAACATATTCCAGTAAAGACCAGGCCTGAAGTAAAGGCTTTAATTGCACAAGAACTACCTGAAGACGAGGATGACGAAGAGTATAAACCTACCCCTGAAGATGTAGCGGTAAAATATAAAAAGTTTATTTAAAATATTAATTATTCATTTTATAAGATTGTTACAAGAAAAATTTTTAATGATATTAAGGGTATTTTTCACTGCTTGCTGATAATTTCCTATGCTGTTTTTAAATGTTGAAATACAGCACAGTTATACATGTTACTTTATACCATCGCCATTCAGATAGTTACATCCATTTTAAGCAACAGATAAGCTAGAGAGAACAAATAATGAACTGTAAGATTAAATATAGCTTTTAACTTCAACACCACTGCCACATGTTTTCAATTAAATGAAAAAAATATGTTTATTTAGTTTATTATTTAATGAGAATTACTAGAACAACTTTAAACTTTTAAGATCTTTATATCACACATTTCAATAAATTAATTTAAGTGTTCCTAGTATTAGTACTAGGAACACTCCATTAGGGATCATCCAACAATCCATTAGGGATTTTTTCAAAATATTTAAAATTTTCAGAGTGATGACGACCATGCTACTTCTAGTGACATAGATTCTCAGCCAGCGACGCCGGCGACACCAAAAAGTGCAAACAAAACTAGTCCGAAAGTTGTCACAGATGGGCCGTTTAAAGTACCACAGGTAATAAGACAAATATTTTTTTTATTTTGATTGATAGCAAATAGAAAAATTTAGATCTAGATCACTCTTTTTATTCTCATTTTCGCGAATATAGTCTAGTAGTTGTGACATAATATCCATTTTTAATTGTTAGCTTATTCATTCATGCCTTCATATCTATATTATAAAGCTGAAGAGTTTGTTTGTTTGTTTGTTTGTTTGAACGCACTAATCTCGGGAACTACTGGTCCGATTTGAAAAATTCTTTCGGTGTTAGATAGCCCATTTATCGAGGAAGGTTATAGGCTATATTTCATCACGCTACGGGCAACAGGAGTGGAGCCACGGGGGTGAAACCGCGCGGGCCAGCTAGTGTTTAAATATATCTGCAAAAATATATGTACAGTTGCTTCAATATCTTCACGTAATGAAACATATAAAACAAAATTACCATATTCAACAGGAAACAGTATCACAAGTGCGAAAGCAACTAAACTTAGAAGAGGAAGCGACAATCGCACTCCGAACTAGGTCCAAATTGAGCCTTTCGGAGACTCCAATAGAACACATAGAGAGTTCATTCGTTCCACCTGACGATATACCCCTACCAGATGTGGATGATCTGTGGACTGACTTCCTGGAAGGTTGTCTGAACCCCATTCCTAGTATAAGGAATGAAGATGATGACGAGGCTGACCCGGAGTATAATGTGGCTGCCGATCCTGATGCTGGTAAGTTTGGAGATAAAATGTTTGAAAAATGGTATATGCAGTAATTTACTGTAGATAAGGTCTCTCATGTTTTGGTGAATGATCCAGGAAGAGGCCGTAAAAAAGTAAAAAAATGCATAAAGGAGTGACAGGTTTGCAAAAATTGAATATAAAGTATTTATAAATGTTGGGAAAAACAGTATTGATTAAAGCACAAATAATTATATATTAAAACTGTATTATAAAATCAAAACTACTTTTAATTTATTAATTATCAATTACTAGCTGCTCCGCGCGGTTTCACCCCCGTGGCTCCACTCCTGTTGGTCGTAGATATATAGCCTATAACCTTCCTCGATAAATGGGCTATCTAACATCGAAAGAATTTTTCAAATCGGACCAATAGTTCCCGAGATTAGCGCGTTCAAACAAACAAACTCTTCAGCTTTATAATATTAGTATAGATTAGGTTAAAATTATAATAATATTAGTAAAAATTAGGTTAAACACACCGAAAAATAGAATTGAATCTGCACTTCTATAATTATATATATATATTTTTTTCAGTTGAGGAAGATGAAGAAACGCTTGAGAACAGTCTTATAAAAATATCTAAAAAGGAATTAAATGATTTAGTCACAGAACTATTTAATGTGATGCCAGAACCGGAACTAACACCACTGTTAAATGTTGTATTTGACAATGAAAAAGAGGTAAGTAATTATAATATGTTTAAGTTAAGTTATTATTAAGTTATATGTTTAAGTCAGCTAGTTTTAACTTTTTATTATGCATTTGTGTGTAGGTAAGCAAATCGCAATGGGAGGGGAAGCAAGAGCCAAAATCAGATGACGAAACCCCTTGTTCGTCAGCGTCTCTCATAACGTTTGAGAGAAATGACAATGTAAGATTATCTATTGGGAAAATTGAACCTGTTGAACAAAATGAAGAGCCTGCAACACAGACTGTGTAAGTTAATTTCATATTAATTTCGTATTTCTTTTTTTTTATAATAATAATAAAGCCTTTATTTCCGAAAAAAGTTGACATACATAAACATAAAATTTAGAGATTACTTAAAACTAAAAACAAAATTTCACTATAAAATATCCCTAATTCCCTGCTTTAATGCAAAAAAAAAATTGGTTTTCTGTAAAGTCGGTTTACTGACGATAGTTGAATGTGACAACGTCCGACTGTGCTTCTTTGCCGCTCGTTCCGCGCTCTCGCTTGCACTTCAAGCCTTACGCATGGAACGCCTCAGAGCGAGGTAACGCCGCATGAGTCATGTTTTTTCGTGCGTGCAGCCGGCTCTATCGAATTATAAGACGTTGTCACGTCAAAAACTGAAACTGAGAAGTAAATCATATTGCAGTACAGAAGAAATGCCTCCAACAGAAGAGAATCAAGAAGAAACTGAGACGTTGGAACCACCGCCTGTACTACATTCAATTCTCAACCCGTCGCCCGAGACATTGCACGTTGAGATCGATGGTGATGATATTGTGAGTATTAAGCTATTGCATAGCTTCTATCGGAAGGGACCGAATCCAGAAATTCCGTAACGAAAAAACCTCACGCTCCCTACTCCGACGGGCACGGAGGTGTGGCTTGAAGGCATGCTATGCAATAGCTTTACCGCGGCAGTCCCCGAGTGCCACACGTCTTTTTTTATTTTATTTTTCTGGAATATGGGAATTGTTATTAAAAAGAAAGGAAAAAAGAAAGGTTCTTGTATCTGATTGGTTGTTTTATCTCCATAAGAACCACCTTCATACTTCGGTCGTCAGCCGTTCTTAAGTTTAGCGCTTAGCAACACGTTTAGCAATTATTTTTTATTATAAATAGATATTTGAGTGATTTTTTTTTGGTGAACAAGCCTTTTCGAAGGGCTTTCAAGGTTGCTTGCAAATTTTAGACACATCACACATCAGAGATAAACATGGACCGAGTTCTAAATTTCTAAGTTGCCGCGTGGTTTCACCCGCATTACTCCGCTCCTGTTGGTCTTAGCATGATGATATATAGCCTATATTACTTGTGGATAATGTAGCTTTCGAATGGTGAAAAAATTTTTTAAATCGGTCCAGTAGTTTATGAGCCTATTCATTACAATCAAACAAACAAACAAAGTTTTCCTCTTTATAATATTAGTGTAGATGGTCTTAGCATGATGATATATAGCCTATATTACTCGTGGATAATGTAGCTTTCGAATGGTGAAAGAATTTTTAAAATCGGTCCAGTAGTTTATGAGCCTATTCATTACAATCAAACAAACAAACAAAGTTTTCCTCTTTATAATATTAGTTTAGATTATATTTTTACCTTACATTAAGTGATATTTACTTGCAGGTAACACCACAACAAATATTATTAATCCAGCAACAGTTGAGAATGCACATACAGATATGCACTTCTAACTTCCTGCAGTTATTTGTGCATCCGACGCATTGGTCGTACGCGCCAAAATATAAAGAGTATTTGGTATGTAAAAGTTATTATAATTTTTAAGTTATTGCATAGCTTCTATCGCTGGCCTTGAGCGCGGGGACCGAATCGAGAAATTCCGTAACGAAAAAACCTCACGCTCCCCACTCCGACGGACACGGAGGTGTGGCTTGAAGGCATGCTATGCAATAGCTTTACCGCGGCAGTCCCCGAGTGCCACACGTCTTTTTTTCAATAAATGTTTGCTACTCTTTATACGATTAGGTATAATCTTGGCAAAGAAGTTTCACTTCTGACACGTGTGCTTGGCACACACGTTCTTTTTTATCAGATAAAAGTGCATTTTCAATTTTTTAAATATATTTTTATAACAGGAATCACTAAACAGCATGGTGATATCAAACGCTGAATCGGTAGCTAATGTATGCAACTTGAAACCTGCGCTTGATTTGATCAACAGCTGGGAATCTTCGGTCTCACAAGACACGCCCGAAAATGCTAAAATGGTTGAGTGAGTGTGATTCTATTTATTTTACTTATTAATTTAATAGTTAATTTACTTATTTAACCTAGCCTAACCCTATAATTTTTTTAAATTATATCATATATTTTTTATATATTTATTACCCGATATATTTTTTTCAAATCATAGATTATCGTGATGCATCGGTGTTTGCCAAAAGCTGCAAAGAGTATCTGCATACCGATATGCTTTATATTCATGATTACTAGAAGTACTACTTACTAGAAGTAATATAATTTTATTTATTTATTGCAGGTTTTTGCGGGCTGAGGAGGAAAGATAGTGAGTATTTAATTATGTTTATCCACTAATAATCAGAGGCGGCTCGTGACAAATTGTATGGGTGTTCACTTGAAATAAAACAACGAAAATACAATAGCGTTAGCGGGATAATTTATTACAAAAAAAAATGAGCACCATATTTTATAAATGTCTATAACACTAAAAATTACAAAGTACAGGCTATTTCAAAACGAATTCAATGATTATCAATAATTAGTAAATCACCGAATTTGCATTCGCGAGCGTAGGTATCCATAGTGTTTGTTTATAATATAGGAGTGGCAACGTCGCGCGCAATTGCTGCTGTCATGCGATGCGGCAACGTTGCGTGCGAGCGGCCGCGGCGCTCCAAAAATGGCTATTTTTCCATAGTAAATCTTTTGTTTCACGCGCAGGACTGTGGCGAAATTTCTCTTTCACTCTTATTGGATTTCTTATTTAGACAATGTACTGAATGTTGATTCATAGGAGCGCAATCGAGAGCGCTCCGTAAGCTCCGTTTCGCGCGTTATTTATGAAAAAAACAAGTGTATGTAATGATGTATGTATTTTATTTGTAATGCTAATAATAGTTATAATATATGATGTGTTAATAAATAACATCATGGGAAAAATATAATTGATGGGAAATATATAATACTAGCGGTCTGCCCTGGCTTCGCACGTGGTACATGTTAATGTTTTCTTTCCATAAGAACCATCCTCATACTTCAAGGAATATTATAAAAAAATAATTATCGAAATCGGTCCACCCGCTCACTGTGATGCCGTGACCAAGGAAAAAGGTTTTCATTTTTATATATATAGATGTTTAATTTGATATTAAGTGATACATTGTTTTATACTATGTAGTGATGATGATGAAAATTCAATTTTCTAATGTTAGGATGTGTTTAAGTATGTTAAGCAGTTTCTTAGCAAAAATAAAGTAGATAGCTTTTAATTCAATCATTACCAAGTGCATCCATTAGCCAAATCACGTTCACGTAACATTGCGTCAAGTGACGCTATGTCATGTAATTCCACGTCACGTCACATCATACTATATTAATTATAGGCTGCTTTTTACCCTGGCGAAACATTACACACATATACGCATTATAAACAACTGTATTAACAATCGCTTTTTCTATTCTAAAAGTCATCAAAAATGTCCGATTGGTGTGGTATATACGTATACAGTAACATTCATTCAAATATACACCTTATTTTGTAGCAGTAGAGATCAAAGTTTATCGTATGCGCTTATTAGAAAACTCTGCCTATAAGATCGTATGGGCAGAGTTTTTTTTCGGACATTTATCTTTTTCGTTTTGACGTGACAACGTCTTATAATTCGATAGAGCCGGCTTCACGCACGAAAAAACATGACTCATGCGGCGTTACCTCGCTCTGAGGCGTTCCATGTAAGGCTTGAAGTGCAAGCGAGAGCGTGGAACGAGCGACAAAGAAGCACAATCGGACGTTGTCACGTTCAACTATCGTCAGTAAACCGACTTTACAGACAACCAATTTTTTTTTTAACGTGATGAATAATTGATGTTGGTTGTTAAATGTATGTTCTGTGTACAGCCGGCGGCGATCTCTAGCGCACAGCACATACATCGGAGAGTTCCCAGATTTAATGAAGAGCGTAGTAGCGAACAGTCCGGTGTTCCTGTACCCGCACCTGCTGCCGGCCGCGCCCTTCCGCCCCGACGTGCTGCGGCGCAGGAACAACTACCTGCCGTCGGAGGAGCAGTGAGTGTGTTGTGTGTTGTGTGTGAACAGCCCCTGTTCCTGTACCCGCACCTGCTGTCTGCTCCTGTGCCTGCTGCTTTTTTATGAACAGAATCAATTTTTTGACATAAAATCGATAGCTGCCAAAAAACAAATAGTCTGAGATGCAGAAAAAATTGTGAAGATCGTTTTACAGTTACTAGACCCGTCAAACGTTTTTATGTATGTCAAAGAAATCAAATAAACTTTCATGTATTCGCTAAACATACCGCATGTTTACATATTTAAAAAAATTAAAAGTATATTTGGAAATTTTAAAAATAACTTATTTTTATGCAAGTAAAACATGGTTTGCCCAAAAAAATATTTTATTACAAAAAATATCTCATTTGCAGGTTAATAGTAATCGGTTTGGACCAATTCTGGACCTACGTAGAAGACAACCCAGAGCTATACAAACCGCCACGTGGCAACCCGCGGCATCGCTGGGGTCTGACCGCTACCATACAACTGGTCTGCAAATATATGTTTCCCTGGGTCACTATGAAGACATTATCGGGGCATATACAGTCGATGAGGAAGTTGGGCGATAAGAATCATCCTATAAAGGTAATTATTGGTATTGTGGAAGAATTGCCTATTCAAATAGCTGCTATATAGGCCAGTAGCGTAGGGTAAGGTAATTATTAGAACTTGTGGAAAATACTTTGGTACTGTAGAGGTAGGACAGGTGCTTAGCTGGTATTTATGTATGGAGTGGGGTAAAAAGCTAGAAGATACACTATACAACTGGTCTGCAAATACATGTTCCCCTGGGTCACTATGAAGACGTTATCGGGGCATATACAGTCGATGAGGAAGTTGGGCGATAAGAATCATCCGATTAAGGTACTTTAAAGTATGTACAGTCGTGAACTGCTGGCTGGCTGTCCCTCCTGCGCAACAATATGCCAATGTACCCTTGCGATAGGGACGCATTATAATTACCTACAAACAGGTTAATGATATTGTACATATTAAAAACTAGCCATCTGTTCCGGCTTCGCCCGTCGTACATGTTAACGTTTTCTCTCCATATACTTCAGGGAATATTATAAAAAAATAACTTACGAAATCGGTTCAGTCTATCTCGAGACTTGCGCTTGGTAACACATTTGACGATTCATTTTTATTATATACATTTATGCCAGCCGCACCTTTAACCTATGTTTGAATCTGACCTTTAATTAATTACATTCGAAATTTCATTCATATGATTTAGCAGAGAAATCTTAACAGCCAGATAGACAATTTAAAAGTTTAGTGTCTTACCACAAAACACTTTAGACAGGGTTTAACTTTAAGCGCAGGTTCTCTTTCATCTGGTTTTGGTCGTATTTCCAAAGACAACTATTAAAGTGACCTTTATAGTATCAAAAAAGTGAATTTTGAATTCGTTTCAGAGATTCTTTGCAAACCGGTTCGTGGATACGACGAAGCACAAACTGATCCCGTTCAACCCGGAGCTGACGCTGTACCAGCAGCCCGAGAACGAGATGCCGATGGTCTGGGTTCGATACCTGGCCAAGAGCAGCAAGCGGTTCCGGGTGAGTTCGTTGTATGTGTACATAGCGAACTTAACATTTTTGCAAAAAAAAGGAAAAAATGTTTTTTCATAATTTTTTTTCATTATTGACGTATGTCATTGTATTCTATTGTTGTGTTCGAATAAGAGATACTAATTTTTGTAAGTAATTAAAACTATTTTTTTTTTGTTTTCAGTCGTTCTTATATAAAAAGAAACCAAAAAAATTTAAAAATCCAGAAGGCATTGAAATAAACACTGGTACTACAGTGAAAAGTGCACGCAAGCGGCCGCTGCCTATAGAATTTGTTAAAACTTTTCCAAAAAAACCAATAAACATTGCGCCAATGAAACCGAACCCACCGGATAAAGTTGATGTTCACATACAAAATGAAGAAAGTGAGACCCCTAAAATGTACCAAGTTATTAATACTGATGCAGGGACATTACTAGTGCCAATAAAATTAAATTCTAACGATGTTACGAACCTTAACCCACAAAATAGTAAAGCGAATACGGATAGCATACACATAAAACCTAAACCGGATCATTGCATCTGTTGTGTTTTATTGAGAAAAATATGTAAATACAGACAAAAACGCATCACAGAGTACATAAAAAAGTTCGACGCAAAAGTCATTTGTCCGTGTAAAAGTTTGAAACATCCAAAAATTTCGAATAAACTGAAATTGCTGTTGAGAACGTATAAATCGTCGTCTTTACGAATATTCGATGATTTGAGAGAGAAAATCTGGTTGACGAAGAATAAAAACAATAATAATCATATGGTAGAGAATAATTCGGATTTGAGTAAAATGGCGGAATCCAATAAGGATTTTGCCAAGGATTTGGGTGAGTTTAGTAAATATTATTGCTGCTATCTTATTATTAAATTAATTTTGGGAGCAAACTGCGAAGGTATTCATTGTTAGTATTTCACGCAAACAGAGAGACTCTTATGCTTCCCATTATGAGTCGTGCATAAAATTCAGAGACGATACGTTAATAAAATAAAAAGTTTTAATTAAAATTAACTGCTAGTAGGTATTTATGTTACTAGTTACACTTTTTACGAAATAATAATATATTCATTTCAGCTTTCGTTACAATGTTCAAAGCGCGACTCTGCTTGCGTCAGAATAAAGTTCGCAACCAGCAAATAAAGCGTAGTTTGTTCAGAATATTGAGTCAATTTAAAGAACATACAGATGATCCTATGGAACTAATGGACGATATTTATAAGGCGTGTGATGTTGACTTGGCGGATATGTATAAGGAGTTTCTGGGATTCTTAACAGCGGAACAAGCAGATAAAATCGACAAATTAAAAGATTACTTCGTACATAACTGTATGGAAGATTTGATAAAGAAGACTGAGGTGAGATTTCGCTTTAACAAAAATCGATCAATGAAGATTTTTCAAATAAATAAGTAGTTTTTTATGAAGCCTTTTTGTTAGCGTTACCTGTATGTATGTATGCTTGTATGTTCTATGTTAGAGAAAACTTTATACTCGATTTTGACGTGACAACGTCTTATAATTCGATAGCGCCGCCTGCACGCACGAAAAAACATGACTCATGCGGCGTTACCTCGCTCTGAGGCGTTCCATGTAAGGCTTGAAGTGCAAGCGAGAGCGCGGAACGAGCGACAAAGAAGCACAATCGAACGTTGTCACGTTCAATTACTAACGTCAGTAAACCGACTTTACAGACAACCAATTTTTTTAATAGACAGATTTAATTAAAAGTTAAAACATTGTACACATAATATCGAGAATTGGTGAAAATACAATAATTTCATATGTTTATCTTATTTTAGCGTGATTTTCAGTTTTTCTAATCCAGTTATTATTATTTGGTTCAGCATAAAAATATATATTTATAACCTACCTCGATATCCCCCAATAATTATAATTCATTTAGGGCCGATTTTCAATGCTTGGATAAAACTTATCCGTCCAATAAAGTAACACGATACTATTAAAATGTCACGTAAACTGTCAAATACGGGCAATTAGAAAACGTTTTTAAAATGGTAGTTTTATACATTATTCGACGAATAAGTTTTATCCAAGCATTGAAAAATCGGCCCTTACTCATACATTTTTACAGGAAATAGTTACAGATAAGAGCAAAAAGCTAAAAATATTGGAATACTTGTTGAAGCTCTCGAACAACAACGCGACAGTGTCGTGTGTCACGTGTAGCGACCTGCTCGATAGGATGCGGGATTATCCCGAACTAGCTAGATATTGCTTTTCCTTGTTTCCACATAGACGGAAAGCGTGAGTATATTTTTGTTTTTTAGGGGCCCCTATTTTTTTTATTTTTTTTTTGACGTGACAACGTCTTATAATTCAATAGAGCCGGCTACACGCACGAAAAAACATGACTCATGCGGCGTTACCTCGCTCTGAGGCGTTCCATGTAAGGCTTGAAGTGCGAGCGAGAGCGCGGAACGAGCGACAAAGAAGCACAATCGGACGTTGTCACGTTCAACTATCGTCAGTAAACCGACTTTACAGACAACCAATTTTTTATTATTATTGAAACTTCGCTGTCTGACTGTTTTATATAAAAAAAAAATTTTTTGTTATATCGTTTGGGTTTTAAAAACATCACTTTTTAATGTCGTTAAATGTTTCATAAAACGGCAATACTTGAGAATGTAAATTTTTAGAAGTGTCAATTTATTTAATTTTTGTCAACTTACTAGCAAGGAATAGATTCAAGTGAAACTATTATAATCTTGTAGTAACTACGTAACCAAGTATATAATAACTTTCAAATCCTAAAATAAATTGTATAATTTGTATTTTTTTAGACTTATTGAAATGGAGAATGTCGGTTGCAGTGAGAATCCTCCAATACCTACACAAATTCCAATAGTAGCTAATACAGCTACAAATATTAATACAGTAGATAGTCAAAGACCAATAGATATAGAATTCATTGATGCAAGTAATAATGTTGATAGCTCACAGGCAAAAGTAACAAAAAGCATTGAAAATGACAAAACACACATCGTTGAAGATTTAAATACTCAATCACAAGCAAATATAAATAATAACACGGATAAAGAAATTGATGAAAATAGTAATAAGAATGAAACATGCACACAAATAAATGGAGATATTAGTATGGAAGACACACAAACGCAAGAAGTTAACAAAGATGAGTGTGTAACACAAATCGAAGTAGATAATAATATGGAGATAGATAAAAAGGAAAATGATATAAATGTGAATAATACAAATGCGAAATTAAATAGAGATGATATAGGGAAATGTGACGCGAATATTGATGACGATGAAATGGATCAGGATGGCGCATTGAGTATTTGCGAAGAATCCAACACTGGTTCTGACTGTATTATAATTAGGTAAAGTATGATAGATTATATCAAAATTATTGTTATCTTTAATACGAAATTTAAAAATATATTATATTAAAAAAAACGTTATTATATGAAAAAGTTACATTTTCACTCGTTTCTCTATAGTATATTTTTAGTGATATTTTTTTTTAAATATTCAACACTTAAAATATTTTTTTTTTTCTGTTACTAAAATGTCTAACATATTTTTTTTATTTTAGTGACGAAGAGAGCAACGATAAAACAAATGAAAAAACGAAAGAAATTACCGAATCCAAAGGCTTCACGGAATTTATTGTGTCTATTAAAAAAGTAAGTAAAAATCAATATCAAATTGATATAAATTTTTTTCGAAAATATTTGGTTAGCACTACGGAAAAATTCGCGTGCATAAATAATCAATCAAATCTCGGTTCTCATTTTATTTTAATTAATAATAATTAAATGCTTTAAATTATTTTAAACCAGGAGCAGATGGAGCTAACTACAATAAAATCAGAAGTCGATGATGATGAGCAAGATGAACAAAGCAGGCTTTACTTTGTACCTGATGATGATATGTGTAAGGAAGAACCTCTCGAGTGGAAACGGGATGAAGATAAAATAATTCTCGAAGTACTTAAACGGCATCTGTCCCCAGAAGAGAGGAAAGACAAAACAATCTTCGAAATTATTGAAGAGAAAACTATCCCACAAATGATCTCTGAGAGCCTTTCTCATAAATCATTGAATGATGTTAGGGATAGAATATTTTATTTGTTACAAATACTTCTTATGAATGAATTAAATGAATAAATTGTTTACTGGTTTCAAGCTTATTTTTATTTTGTTACCTAAACCTCTTCCGTTCACCCATCTGAAAACTATTTATAAGCAATATTTTTACAGAGCTTGCCTACGTAGAAGTGTTCATGGCCTTTTTATTTTAATAATTTCATCACCTCTCGTATAAATTACTTAATAAAAAATGATATCATCTGGTAATCAGATGGGTGAAGGTCGACCTACGATCTCCTGTACTACAATAGAAGTAATGGCACAGAATATATAATAGTACTACTAATGGTAAGTTCGTTTCACGAGTTTTAACTTAGAATTGTAATCTTCGCCATTATAAATTATGATGCAAATTAAAGAATACTAGATGTACCGTGTCCCTTCGTCCAGCATACTCACCATGGAATCCTGATATTTCATGAATGTCAAAAAACTGTTCTGAAATAGTGCTAAATAGTGCCCAAAGGAAAAAAATAGTGATCTTGTACTTGCGAAGTTATAGCCATAGTTCGATGAGTATGCTGGACGAAGGTTTCGCCCAGCATACTCACCTCCGTCCGGAGAATCTGTATACGCTTCAAACATAATTCATACTTCAAAAAATAGTTCCCAAATAGTGCCAAACGGTGCCCAAAAAGAAAAAACAGTGTTCGAATAACTTCGGAGTTACAGGCTTCGTTCAGTGAGTATGCTGGGCGTAGGTTCTACGCCCAGCATACTCACCTCTGTGCGCGAATATCGAACGAGCTATAGGTACAATTTACGTCTCAAAAAATTGTGCTTGAAATAGTGCCCAATATCAGTCCAATTTTTGCTTGACTTTTGACCTAGAAAACCATTAAATTTGATTGTAAACTTCTTAGCTAGAGAGCTAGCGCAAAGCTACCTGTATGTATTTGACCAGACCTGGATTTTTGTGTGTTGATTCCCCTATACCTACTATACATGAGATGAGGAGTCACTAAGCCCAGAGTGGTGGACGGGGCGCGCGCTCGGGTAAGACAGGTGGAAATTTTTGGCGAAGTTTGAAACCATTTGACCACGTCTGCCATTTTGATATTTGAAAATAGATTATTATTACTATCGGAAAATAACAATGGCAGACCATTATCACGCGGATAACATTCTGGCAGACACTTATGAAAGTGCTGAAAAAAATACAATTTTGAAAGTATTTGACCAGATCTGCCATTCATATATTTTATTTATTAGGGTCTTAAAAACTTATTTTCGAAACGGCAGACATTTTCATTATAGGTAGCTTTGCGCTAGCTCTCTAGCTATCTACATACATTACATTGAGTACAGTCGAATACAATATTATTAACTTTCTTTCTAACAATTTTTGTCTTGTGTAAATTATTAATTGTCTATGTAAGGGAGTATTTACTTTAGAATCGCAATATTATTAATTACACATTATTTTAATAATACTTTATAATAATATGATTAAGCCTTCGCGCGTCGCATGGGACCCCGGTAGCTAGGAACAATGATTTTATATATTTTGTCTAGATCACGGCGCTTAAAGGATTAAGATATCAAATGAAGTAAATCATGCATGAAAAATAAAGTTGCTGTTATTAATGCTTACATTACAACTGACAAAATTATTCAAAATAATCATTTTCCGGATCAAGGACGGTACCACAACGTTTACGGAATTGACCTGTATTCCTCATGTGATAAAGTTCAATATAGTGTGGCAGTAATGGATGCACGTACGGTCAATAGGTATGGGGCTTACGACGCGCGGCGCCCGCGACGCAAATGAATATGTTTATGTTTAAATACTAGATGGCGCTGCCCTAACATCTTACGATTATTAGACAAGACTGATCTGTATTTTGAAGGTGATAAGGGTCCATTTTGTGTCACAAAGCAATCGAAACGAACAAGCGCTTCTCAGTTTCTTTGTTTGTTTACTTCGTCGCACATCATTATAATAACGCCGGCTTTTGAGTTTGACTACATAGTGGGTTGCAAAACCAAACAATGTGTTGGTGATGTCATTATTTACCTATATAAAATTGTGTATCTAGTACGTAATCAATATAGGAGCTGCACCCAAATCAGTAAGTATATTTCAATTTATAATAGTGGCATTTAACTAAATTGATTTTACACTCATTCATTAATTGCACTGTAAAACTGTATAATTTATATATGTAATTGTAAAAAGGAAACTGTATAATTTCCTTTTTACAATTTTTCAAGATATTAATTTTATTCGCTGCAAATGACTGTTTTTATTCAGACAAACACACAATGCAATGAAGTAATAGACTTCATTTACGCTTAAAGTTTCATTCATTTATTATTATTTATAAAATATATAATAATGCATTTAATCGAAAGTTTTTGACATGTGAGAAAATACCATAATTATTTCCAATAACATGAAGTCTACAATTAGAAAGTTTAATATTTTTGTCCAAAAACATGTGTCGACGACTGTACCCCATTTAACGTTAGTATGTAGAAGTTTACATTAAAATTTAATGGTTTTCTAAGTCAAAAGTCAAGCAAAAATTGGACTGATATTGGGCACTATTTCGAGCACAATTTTTTGAGACGTAAATTATACCTATAGCTCGTTCGATATTCGCGCACTGAGGTGAGTATGCTGGGCGTAGAACCTACGCCCAGCATACTCACTGAACGAAGCCTATAACTCCGAAGTTATTCGAGCACTGTTTTTTCTTTTTGGGCACCGTTTGGCACTATTTGGGAACTATTTTTTGAAGTATGAATTATGTTTGAAGCGTATACAGATTCTCCGGACGGAGGTGAGTATGCTGGGCGAAACCTTCGTCCAGCATACTCATTGAACTATGGCTATAACTTCGCAAGTACAAGAGCACTATTTTTTTCCTTTGGGCACTATTTAGCACTATTTCAGAACAGTTTTTTGACATTCATGAAATATCAGGATTCCATGGTGAGTATGCTGGACGAAGGGACACGATGTACCTCCTGTTGGTCTTATCGTGATGATATAATATAGCCTATAGCCTTCTTAGATAAATGGGCTATTTATCACCGAAATAATTTTTCTAATCGGACCGTAGTCCCTGAGATAAGCGCGTTCAAACAAACAAAATCTTCAGCTTTATAATATTAGCATTAGTACAGATTAGGGGTTATAACTAGCAGAAAATTTCTTTAGCGCTGGCCCTAAAGAAATTTGAGAGAAAGACACAGACAAAAATAGGTAGTTGCATATCTGAATGCACACTATAATAATCCGTTTCACAGTTTACTGAAAGGCCGGCAACACTCCTGCAACCGTACACTGTATAGGTCTTGTGGGTGATTAAGGGCGGCGCAAATCACCGCATGACGCGCCAGGTCGTTTGCCCGCTAATGGCTGGTTCACACTTTGATTAGTGCGAGTGCAGGTGATTAGTGCGAGTGCAGGTGTGTAGTGCGAGTAGTGTCCAATTCAACTGCGAGTGCAGGTGATTAGTGCGAGTGCAGGACAATGGTGAAATTCGCGACGCTACACACTACGCTAAACACTAAACACTAAACACTCCTGTCCAGACGTGTTTAGGCAGGCACACTGCGAGTGAGGGGGAAAGAAGGGCGCGCGGGACGTGGCTACTCGCAGTCCACTCGCAAAAAAATAGAACACGCTTCTATTCACTTTACTACACAGCCTACTAAACACTCGCACTAAACAGTCGCTGTCCACACGTAGTACTACTCATCACCTGCACTCGCACTAATCAAAGTGTGAACCAGCCATAAAATACATAAAAAAAAACTGAGCGCTACAGTTAAGCATAGCCTTATGGCTGGTTCACACTTTGATTAGTGCGAGTGCAGGTGATGAGTGCGAGTGCAGGTGTGTAGTGCGAGTAGTGTCCAATTGACTGCGAGTGCAGGTGATTAGTGCGAGTGCAGGTGTGTAGTGCGAGTAGTGTCCAATTGACTGCGAGTGCAGGTGATTAGTGCGAGTGCAGGCACGCTGCGAGTGAGGGGGAAGGGAGGGCGCGCGGGACGTGGCTACTCGCAGTCCACTCGCAAAAAAATAGAACACGCTTCTATTCACTTTACTACACAGCCTACTAAACACTCGCACTAAACAGTCGCTGTCCACACGTAGTACTACTCATCACCTGCACTCGCACTAATCAAAGTGTGAACCAGCCATAAGCCCTAATAATATTATATTTTCATGTTCATAACCAATGATATTTTATGTATAGATACGTTATATACTCACAATGGTTAGGGAGCCAGGTGCAAATTTGGTTCATGATTTCCTCTCAAGAGATAATTCGTCAGACGCATGAGAGTATAGTATTATAAAGCCTCGTGAACGTCAGCTGGCGCTCGGTTGGGGGGGTGAGCGGTTGTAGCCTCCCACGCACATAGGAAAAAAAATACATTCATTCATTCATTTCCTCTCAGCTAAAAATTTGTCAAATTGTAGCTAACCCAATATCTCAACGAAAAAAAATAGTCAGCTGGTTACAACATGGTGTATTATACGTCAGCTGGTGTCTCGAACATGAAAGTTAAATTTAAAGTAAAATTTATTTTCCGTTATTTCCTCTCAAACAAAAATTTACCTGATGATAGCTTATATGTAACTGTGGATAAATATATATGTCAGCTGGCTGTATCTTGGTGGAAAAACCGTCAGCTGATACGGGAGGCTACAACCGCTCTTCCCCCCAACCGAGCTCCAGCTGACGTTCACGAGGCTTCATAATACTATACTTTGATGCATTTTACTAATTACCGCTTGAGAGGAACTTGGTCATAAAATCTGCTGCTGGCTCCCGGACCACAATATATCCAAAAAAAATGCTTCATATGCAGTGTCAGGCACACACAAATACAATTTTCATTTTACTTAATTTATTACATTGACAGACTGTATAAGAGAGATGGCTCTAATAAAATGATATAAATAAAAAAGACAAAGATAGTTTGTCACTTCCGCGCAGGTGTAAGCAAAAGTCATAAGAATTCACCAATTAAATATAAATAAACAAATAGTTGCCATGGTAATTGGCATAGATAAACGACACAGAAGGTTCAATGTTATAGATGTTAGGTTTCCTGCACAAGTAAATAAATGTGACAATTTCATTTACTATTTTATGATTATTATGATGTCGTATTAAAATGAAAAAAAAATAAAAAAGTTTTTTGGAGATATAACTGTATTAAGTATTTATTACTAGCTGTGGTGTTCGTTTTCGGTCATCATCATTTCACCCGATAATCACCCACTGCTGAGCATACTGCATATAGTCCTCCTTATAGAACTCCATAAGGACCGATCTTACGCTATTCGTTTCAAGGCAGTTCCCGAAACTCGTACAAGGTCATCACTCCAACTTGTAGGATAATTATAATAATAGTGGTGCCTAGATGAAAAAAAAAGGATGAAATAAAAGAAAGGATGAAGTATAAGCATAGAAATCTAAATAACAAGACACTAGAAGTCGTAAGCGCGCGTGACATTGTCGCCGCTCAGGTGGTTACCATTCCACAAGTCTGTTCGTCGCTTGGTGGTCGCTTGTTCAGTTGTTTCTGACACGTGCGTGAGTAAACATGGTGTGTTGCAGCATTTCCCAGTGCGGAAATTCTTCCATAAATTGTAATTATACTAATAAAGGAATAACATTTCACCGGCAAGTATTTTTGTTTATAAATATTGCCGTTTTTCCTTAAAATTAAACAATATTTACAAGCAATACGAATGACACAGTCAAACGTTCCTCTCATCACGTTTAGCTATACATTGCCTTTTACTATTGTCAACATCTGACCGGTCGGTTGTTATAACGGCCAGATGTTATCAAATGACAATTACAAGAAGCAATGTACTGCATTGTTAACGATAAAGAGTAAATAGTCGCAAGCTAGTGATGTGATGTGTTAAAATTTTTCGATATCGTAATACGATGTTTTTTTGCGTAATATGACGACTGATGGAATAATTGGATTATATTTTAATTTGAATTCTATTTTATTTTTATAACTGATATATAACTTTTTAAACTAAGTACATCGATACAATCATTTTCGGACAATTTTACTGTCGATACAGAATCACATTAATTAAATATACAATAAAGGACATTCTTCGCTTAGGTTGACAAAACTATTTTATGTTAAATATATTCTTTGTAGATTTCCACAACGCCGTCCTGACATTAAGGACGAATGGATATCCGCGACTGGGAAAAGAAATTGGTTCCCTACAGGCTATAGTAGGATATGTTCAAAACATTTCAAAGAAGATGATTTCAATGTCACAACAAAAAGACGTACATTAAGTAATTGTTATAACTCTTATAATTTTTGGTGGTCTGGCGCGGTTCTGCATCAGGTGTTCGAGATTTTCAAATTTAAACTCTCAGTTTCTAAACCCCCTCCATTTTTTTTAAATATAATGTACAGACACTGTTTTATTATTTGTATATACTAGTTTGTATATATAGATAAATAAATATTTAAGTACATAACATGTTTTTATTTCTTATACCTATATGTACCTACAGTCTGCCGTGGGCCCACGAGATGAGCCTACCACTGTATTAAAATCAACAACTATATATTTCTTACTTGTTAACTATCACTTAACTATCGATAACAAGGCTGATGAAGTCTTACATCACTAAAGCGTTGAATGAACGTTAATGAAATTTCAACCTTATTTCTATGCGTTGAGGTTAAAAGTTATATCTATCAAAAATTAACGCCCTCTGTTGTCGAGTAGCCGAACTTTTTCGTATTTGAAGTTTCTAAGCAAAAGGAAACAAAACATCTTACGTACCTAGGGATGTTATACTAAAATAAACCGTAAAGTCGTGATTTAGGGTACATATTAAAATGCGAAATTTATTATTTATGTTAGTTTTCATTAAAATGAAGCTGTCCAATAAAAGGCATAGTTTACTTGTGTGAACTGTCTAGATATCGTTTTAAATGTGTGGATTTTGGCGACAGTAGTTTTCATACTAATTATGACATAATAGCACTTCTATGTGTCTTGTTATTTAGATTTCTATGAGTATAAGCCTTTTTAAAGTGAAACTTTTATTACATCGTCTCAAACTTTTTGGTCTGTGTAGCGCATGTCGCGTGTATCGCGGCTGCCGAGTAGGTATACCTACTCGGCACGCGACATGCTCTACACAAAGCAGTGTTCGGAACCGTTCGAACAGTTTCACTTTTACCGTGGTTTCATAAAACCACACAACATTTTTTATCTAAAACACAAATAAAATTTATGTTCAATAGCTATTTACAGAAAAGCAAATAGCCTTTTTCGTCAGTAGCGATAATCTTTTCTTCAATGTATACGTATATTCAACATCATTTTTGCAAACAAACATTTTTGCCATCACGATTTCATTTTATATAATAAATAGATATATTTGTTAATTATATGCACTGTGTGGATTTAAATATAAAATTAATCAAGTATTTACCCAAATCTAAATTAATAAAATAACCGTTCTATTTTCAATAATCGTATCTACATGATAATCTTTGAACACAGTGTACGCTAGCTTTGTCACACTAGTGATTGAAGCAATGTTTTATCCCTTTCATTATTTCAATACACGTGTCAAGCAAGTGTCATTAATAAAGAATTGTAAATTGTTATTTTTACTCTTAAACTGTAATAATTTAATATATTTTGCTGTGATATGATATTCCTTTATCTTTCTTTATTTTTTTGCACGAATACGTGCACTTTCTGAACACACAGGAAAGCATTTTCTACAACTTTAGGCTACGCGCAGACATACAGCGTTCTGCGTTCCGCGTTCTGCGTTCTGCGTTCGTCAGTTCTGCGTTCTGCGTTCTAGCGCACACAGGAGCACGTTCAAGACATTTGCGTTCTATTTCGCGACTCTTCGCACGTGAAACATGTCTCTCGAAAGTTCATCTTCCGAAGATGAAGCCTTGCTTTTGTGGAGTCTAGAGGAGTCAAAAAAAAGTAAAAAATGTTGGGTACACCCTATCAACACGAAACGAGATGATATGGGAGAATTTAGTATTCTTATCCCTGAGCTGCTTCAAGATGAAGGGAGATTTTATATTTATTTTCGAATGTCAATAAATAGCTTCAATGAGTTACATGACTATGTAAAATCTGAAATAGAAAAACAAGATACCAATTGGAGAAGACGGACCAGCCATAGCGAGAACGCGAGTTCTTTGTAATTCTGTACAGAGAACGCGAGAACGCAAGCGTTCCGAATGACCGCCGCGGTCTAACTGCGTTCTGTGTGCGCCGGCGCTATAGATCCTTCACATTACAAAGAACGCGGAACGCAGAACGCAGAACGCGGAACGCAGAACGCTCTCTGTCTGCGCGTACCCTTAATGTACCTATCGGCACATGCGCTCACTGGGACCGGTGACAATCTGACTGATTGCATTGGTCCCAAATAGGACCAATTCACGGAATCAGTTTTGGTGCGTTGATGACGTATCTACCTCTTGTTTCTATAATATATAATATCATTGTTCATAACACAAAAGATTATTCCTTGCCGACTTCAATCACAAAAATATTCGGTTTGTTTTTTTAGTCTATGCAATTTCCAATTTTCCACCTGACGTGATCAATTGATTGTTGACATGACAGTTGACAGATGACATTTGTATTTGTATATGTTTATCGAATCGCGGCTGTCGTATTTTGAAATTCGCCGTTGTTTTAGTAATAATTTATTAGTTTAAACAATAAAATAAGTAATTATATCGTTTAAGAAACCTATTAAAATCCACTCATTCATTTGGTATAAACAGAATTAACTGTTATCCAGCTATGGCTCGTTACAGCAATGAGAACAAGGAAGAAAATATTGATCCGGCATCCATTTCATCAAATGTTAAGAATCATATAAAACAAGTACATATAAATACATTATGGTAAATCTTTGGTTATTTATTAAATATTTCAATTCACTACTTAAATCTTTTTATAGGAAATTATTAAAGAGCTTCTTCATGGATCATTCCAAGACAATAAAACAAAACTCGGTAACGATGCATTGACACTTGTAGTTGAAGTGGCGAAGTGTCTCGTTACGGAAACTTGCTTGAGGGCTTCCAGCCAGGCGCTTAAAGAGAGCTGCGACAGAGTCGACATTGAACACGTTGAAAAGTGTCTACCACAATTGGTTCGTAAGAAAAATTAAAACAGATTTTAATATACGTTTTCGTCTCATTTTGCATTGGAGGCTTTTAAAGTCTCGTCGAAAAAAATAAGTCGTGATATACTTTATTCTTTATATAATGAACTGTGTGATACACGCATAGTATTAACCCTTAATAGGGCAAAGGCCAATTGGTTACCACCTCAGTTTATTGACCATAAACCAAGGAACGTTTTATGCATGATTTCATAAATTCATCTTTTGGAAGGTGTAAATAGCGTATAAACTTTTATTAGACCTGGCAATAACGTAACTGAAAAAGTTTACAAACTACCAACAATTAAAAAAAAAGTATCGAAAAAATTTGAAAATTGGAGGTATGTGGTTGCGTTAGTTATAATTTTGTTCTACTAAGATTCCGGTAAATGGTTTTGTGATATTTGGTAGCATTTTTGAATATGTTTAGCTGCATGACTGTTATAGTAATTTTTGAAATGAAGTTTGTACTATTCAGAAAATCATTGTAAACTCGGTGGTAAAACTTATACCATTGCCTGGTTACACCGACATATTATAGTATTTGGTGGTTATATAGTTACCATTACCCTTCTCGCAATTGCTATTTCAGAAAATGTCGAATACTAACATCAAGAAAAAGAAGCTTTCGGACACTGCAATCGAGATAATTTTATAAGGAAATCTCTCCGATATTGAAAGCAGTGACGAAAGTATCTCGGAAGAACCACCTTGAGGCACTAACTAAATTGGTCAGATAAGATTCCAAGGCATAGCATACCAAAGTGCTAACTGTAAATATGCGCGTTTGGCTCGGAGTCTAATAGATGGATTCACATGCAAAAAAAGAACAACAAGTATTATTTTCAAGAATAAACAAGGTGGGAATTTCGGAGTACCCGCTGAAATCAGACGCTCTTCTGTACCACACTACCCAGAAAACCAGGAAAAATTTACTAGATGTCGATTATGTAGCACGAAAAGCATTCAAAAACGATCGAGAATTATTTGTAACATCTGCAAAGTAGCTTTATGTGCTACACCATGCTTCAAAAGCTTTCATATTGCTCCAGAAGAAAGAGAAGCTAGGGACTGTAGCAGCTCTAGTTCTTGTACCTTGACGGGCTAAGGTCAAATAATTACCACCCAATTTTCGCGTACTTATGATTATATATTCTTAGATTTTCTTGAATACGATTAAAATAGGTCCTAATATACGAATAAATAATAACACAAAAACTGTTTTTTTAATATTTTTTACCTCCGCCCTATTAAGGGTTAATATTAAAAAAACAATAATAGTGAGATTTCTCATAATTTACTAACTATCCTTATTTTTTCTCGTAGATGTTAGATTTTCCATGAGCTTTTTCTTCACATCTTGACCCATAGTGTTAATTTGAAGATCGGAATGCTCCACACCTGACTACACAGTCAGCTAGTGTAAGATGTGATTTTGTACCTGTTTTATTTTTAAAAATATATTTTGTAATGTATGGAATTATTTTTGTTATGATAATATGATAAAAATTAGAGAATAAGCAATAAAATATTCTGAAATTAAAAGGTTTTTAATTTACCTTCTATACTTTGAGGACAGCTTAAAATGAAACAACAAAACATTTTCTACAAAACTTTATTATACAAATATGTTTCCCTATGATAATAACAGACTGTACATTAACTACACACAAACTTAAGATACTTGTAAAAAATATAACATTTTGACAAGTTCTTCCAACATTGTAGTACCATGGGCATGGTAGAAAACAGGACCATGCATAGACATTTTCCATTTTCAACTACATCATTACTTTAGATAATTTTACATGATGCTCCATAAAATGTCAGTGGTGATTTGAATAAAATGAAAACAGAACTTGATTAAGCTTAATAATATATGCAATAGACCAGCATTATGTTCACCATTTTACAATTTTGTGAACATTTGCAACATACAAAATATATTCAATCATCAACAATATGCATAAGAGACCCAGTGAAAAAATATATAATATTTCAATAGTTACAAATTAAGTGAATTTCTATATTAATGGTCTACAATCTACAGCTTTATAATACAGCCAAGTGTTACATGAATCAGTAATTGTGACAGGTAATTCAATTATTTTTACTGTTATAAAAATAAATTTATAGGCGGATGAAAGATCATAATGCCCAAAACCATAGTAAAAAGGGAACAAGTAAGTTAAAGGTACATCTCGTTGTTTGTATATCGCGGAGCGCTTGGTCACGCCATCCGCTCATGTACGTACGCAAGCTTGACACAGTCCGCTCGGTTCCTTCTCATGAACCATTCTAAGAGTATTTGTTTATACAATTATCAACGTGACAAGTTAAAACCCCTGCGCCTTGCGAGTTTAGGTACCGTGCGCTCCTAAACGCCGGGAGTCGGCCTACTTGTTCTTTCTATACTATGCCAAAACTGCAATACTACTCTGGATTTGGGGTTATAGTTTAAAATTTTAAGGGAACTATTTAGATCATATGCATTGAATACTGCTATTTTTCTGTAACAATTTCTACCAAGTTATTGTTTCAGCATACACTTGGAACAGGATTTATTTAGTCTTTTCTATAAAAATAATTATTATAGTATACTTTAATATTAGGAATCATTTAATTAATATCGATACTCATGCTAAATCATAATTTCTATAACCTAAGAATAAATAAAAAGCAACTCAATATTTGTGCTGTAATATGAAATAATAAATGTGCAAACAATTAATTAATTCTTTACATCTATACTAAAGCATTTTAAGAGCAAGAACTGAAGGCACCTTGGAATAACAATGTTTTTAACAGTTTTCACTGTAACATTTTAGATACAAGAATGAGAATTTGCCAAGCTATAAGAAGCAAGAATTATCTTCAATGATGGAGTTTCGTGCAAGAGCCACATTGCAACCTGTCTAATGACGTATCAAAAGGATAGATATATAAAACTCGATCAATTATATGTATTTTAAAACGGCAATGGCTGCTCATAACCCACACACATACACGAGTCAGGCAATTACCTGACCAAGGTATTACAAGTAAAGTAAGCAGAACATCTATCTCAATCATTTCAGGATAAAATGAAAAACTTTAAAACTTGTTTCATTTTTTCATTAATTGTGTAAGTGTTGCATTTGGGCCTGATTTTATGACGGGATGTATTTCTTTTTTCAACGTAGATCAAAAAAGATTTATTTTCGTGAAATCTACAAAAGATAAACGACGTCTTTACCAGTTTACCAACTGCGTTTCAAAGTTACAGAAAATAACTCCATTGCTGAAATACTCAACCCTTTTTTATATTAGTATCAATAGTTGATTGCAACAAGATAATGCAATGAGTTTTTGCCCTTAAGTATAAGTAACAAAAACATCAAGCACTTAACATTAAGTATAAAAGTAAAAATAGTATATTTAGTATACCATATACAGTAATAATATTAATATAAGAAGGTCGCAATTATTTTAACTACATTTAGAACGGCCGTACACGGGCAGCTCGAGCAGTTAACGGCTGAGCGACGTACATGGACTGCTCGAGCGGTCGGTCGTTGACTGCTTGAGCTGTCCCTACCAACCGCGCAGTTGACGGCTTGAAGCGCTCGCGACTGCTCGAGCAGTCCGTGTACGGCAGTGAATGAATGTCTATAGTGCACCGCGCGGCTTCAAGCCGTCGGTCTCAACTGTTTGAAGCGGTCTGTGTATGGTCGCCCTTAGATCGCACTTTTCACATCTCTGCAGGCACTGGAGCTAACTTCTACACAAATGTCGGGCCAAACTACATATGTATTCAGCTGTAACTAACACTTTATCGTATAATAAATATTATATAGCAACATTCAATAATCATGATATCCATTCCTCTCAGACAATGTTTAAAATTTCAATATACAGTTCAAAATATTCTCGAGACATCCAAATTTCAAGTACCCGGCGATTGATATTGCTAGTCTACACAAAACTGAGAAGTTCAACAACGTTTTATATCTATAGACCCCTGTCTATCATAATACATAACAAATGCAAACATTTCAGTCTCACGAAAAACAATATAAATTGACGAGTACTATACAAGCACATTTATATTACAAGGATCTAAGGCAATTGGGCCGCAGTAAAAATCACAGCCCTGGGTGCACTTATGAATGCATTATTACCTCAATCAATGAGGATTTATACAAATCAGCAGAGTAGAGCACACACGAGCAGAAAACGTTGGAGTTAAATGCATATTTCTGGAAATGAACCTCAAAGATTTCCCCATTAATTCCCGGTATCTAATTATACCAATCTCTACCCCAATAGGACTCGACATTCAACTCATTGCCTCTACTCTGTCGAGACAATCATAGGATAATTTAGTTCAATATAAAAAAGCACCAAAATTTAGAAAAAGTCCATTTCATCGTTACACATAACCTCCAAGTAATCTCCGTCTTCATATTCTTGTAGTGGTCTCGTTCTATCGGGGAGGGGGGAGTGTGGTCGCGCGGGGGAGGGGAGGTGTTCTTGCTCGGGCGAGTGATCGTCAGTGTCGCTCGAGCACTCGCGGGCGTCGGTCGCGGGTGAGGGTGGCGGGTTCGAACCGTGCTCCGTTTGCACTGTCGCTTCACCCCGCGATAATAGTGATGGCAGTTCGGAGTCTGAAAAGAAAAGCAATATTATAAAATATTCTCATGACAATATTTTAGACAAATTAATTTGTGACCGTTAAAGGCATATTGCATGCATAATGAATAAAAACAATATCTGTAATCTACTCTCTAGTAAATAATGCAATTAAAAGTTATTTATACAGAGAATGTTCTTTTTTTTTCATGTATTCATCTGCAATCAATCGTAGGCTAGGAACAGATATTTGGGTTGGGTATGTTTTTTCAATATCAGGTCTTTTCAGGCAACACATAAAATAATTCAGAATTTCTTAATTATTGTTTATGAATTACCTGTAAGACTTTGCTTCAACTGTTCCATGACCTTTTGGCGACTCTTAACGCGTCCCTTCTTAATTTTTCGCGCCGTTTCCTTCCGATCCTCATTGAATATCTTGTTCACCATGGCTTGTGATACTTCATCATCTCTCTTCAAAAGGAAGAAGTATACACCTCCGGATGTCCTACGACGAGTACCATTCTGTAATTCAATAATAAATTAAAACACATAATGTACATATAAGAACATCTCTAACTAAGTTTTAAAGTCATTATTAAAAAAAAAAGACGGGTTGCACTCCGGGAGTGCCGGCAGAAGTGAAAACTTGATTATTAACATTGAGCATGTTTGATATTTTGGAATGGTATCCGTCTTACGCTTTTTCGATCAGGTCACGTGTCCTGACGCGAGTTTAAGATTTTATACCCATTACAGAAAAAGTGCTCAACGCCGCTAAAGAAGTTTCCACTTCAAAAATATTTTCAAGAGAAAGTTATTACAATAAAAATCATAAAATATCCACTAACCATAACAAGCATTCCACCATCTGCTTCTACTGTTTGTGTTTCCTTATAAATTTCAATCGCCTTACTTGCTCCCAGCACCTCCACAATCCTTGCTGTAAGAAAATATGACGACGATGACTTTTAATTGTATCAATTTTACAAACCATTTTCAAATCCTAGCTAAATGATTGGCAAATTTTGTCAAAGAGAACAACATTTTATTTGTTACTATTTGTGTGTGCAGCAAAAAACAGGTCCTGTATTCTATCAACCTTAATCCCTCAGTCCCGGAATCACAGACACAATAGAAAACCTATTGTGTCGCGGCCCGATCGGGCCGCTCGGTGGTCAATGGGTTAAAAAAAGATTTACATGAAACAGGAAACTGTCTAATGACTATTGTAAATTGTTGAATCAGGAGCACAATAAGAGCTATTACGCACTGTCGACCAGTCGCTGGCGACTCAGTCGCCGGCGACTGTGACTTACTAAAGTTTAAATAGGGGCTTGCGCACTTAGTCGTCAGTCGTCCAGGAGTAAGTCCAGTCGCCGGCGACTGGTCGACAGTGCGTAATAGCTCTAAACTAAATCATACAAATACTAATATACCTAAGGGCCGATTTTTCAATCCTTGGTTAAAATTTATCTGTCCAATAAAGTATTACACGAAAATATTAAAATGTCACCTGTAAACTGTCAAATATGGGCAAGTAGAATACATTTTTGAAATAGTAGTTTAATATGTTATTTGACAAATAAGTTTTAACCAAGCATTGAAAAATCGGCCCTAATAAAAATAAAATATTTACCAATTAGATCCTTTTTCTCCTCAGCAAGTTTTTCAGCTATTTCATTGGCAATACTTTCCAAAGGATCATCAGCTGTAAAAACTAAGTCTGGCAGTAATCTTGCATTCTGTTTCTCTTCAGGAAGTTGGTGGCTGTTCACCCGCTTCCCTAACCTTAACTTCACATTGGATCTGTCCGAGAATGTCCTTTTATTGTGACTCTTATTTGCGTGATGATTTTCATGATTACTACTAAAAACTTTTTTAGAAATATAGTTATCGTCTAATCTATACTTAATGGTATAATCATAAGACTCAACGCCGTATCTGCTTTTCTTTGATACATCACATGTAACCATATCTTCAGTCAAAAGGTCTTCCTGGAAATTATATAAAAATTAAAGCTTGCAATAAAAAACATAAGGAAAAGTCCATAATTTAGTTATTTATTTCTGTAGATTCAATAAGAAATTAACAAATTTTGTAGTGCAAACAATAATTATTTAGTAAACAAAACATAATTCAGATTTTTACAAAACAAGTGCATTATTCTCACTTTTGGCAAAAATATGTAAAATAAATTGGGTTTAATACCTGCAAAGCTTGGCACCATATATTGTATTTGTTATTGCGCCCTGATTGGGCTTGTGGCTGTGGGCGTCGTGGTCTCAATTTAGTGCGTTTCGCGCGACGCCTTGGTTCATCGTCCGACTCAGAGCCCGACGATTCGAGCGAAGCCTCATCGCTTTGCTCGTCCTGAATCTGCATATTTACTAAAGAAGGCGGGTTGAACACTTCTGGACGCTCCAAAGGAATATAAGTGCCTTCTTCCACATCTGAATCCTCCAACTGAGAACACAAATAGATGGTGCTTAAAACTATTTACGCACTAAGCCCTTCCGAATTATCAATTCTAGATATTAGTAAAACGATGCAAATTAACCACAGTACCTAGTAGTAAGTAAATATATCGAAATATCTTCTCAATATTAGAGATGTATCTGAATTAAAATCAACAATCTAATTATTTTTATTGCACAAAAAAGTAATGAGAAATTGTTTAACCTCGCCATCTTCTCGTTCTTGGGTTACTTCAACTTCCAATTCTCCTTCTGTAGTCGACATCATTATCTATAAATGCTCTCCAGATATAGTCGTAAAAGCACATGAAAGTAATTTATTAGTAAATCTTCAAGAAAGCGATTACAAAGACGAATCTTTGTAATCGCTTTTCGCTAGTCGCTAATTTTGACATATGTCACTCTAAACAATAGACAAAATATACCACAGATAAATATAAAACAATAAACACCCACGGATCCAGAAGCTTAAACATAATAACAGATAATAAAGTACACATTAACAGATAAATAAAATAAATTTATTTTATGGGGTTTTTCTTTTTGCTATGACTTTGTTTTTTATAAAGAAACAATAGATTCATGATCACGATTCACCAATATTCAGCGTTTATTTTTCCAATTATCGCTTTCATATAGCGCCTTTTTATATTACAATGATCACCGAACACCACACCGAACACCTTACTAGTTTTATAATTTATTGGGTACGAATGTTTCTTGGAGCTAAAATAAATGACCTACGTATCTAAATACTCTTACGGATCATTTTCACAGTCGTGTTCGTTATTCGCCTCGTGATCGATGATAATACATATAGGTATTAGACCCAATATTCACATAAGTGTGACGACGTAAACGACTGGTTGACTTATATTGATTACGTTTGATCCTGCATTTACACATTCAACTCAACGATATATTCAAACTCAAACTCAAACATTTATATTACGAACATTCGCATTCGTCCCGTTCCTGTGGTATTTCCGGGATAAAAAGCCTATGTCTTATTCGGGGTCTTCATCTATCTACATACCAAGTTTCATTGTAATCGGTTGAGTTGTTTTTACGTGAAAGAATAACAAATATCCATCCTCGCAAACTTTTGCATTTATTATCTAGTAAGTATGATATAATCTACTATATAAAAATAAGTCGGGTTTTCCTTTCTGACGCTATAACTCCAGAATGCACGAACCGATTTCCACGGTTTTGCATTCGTTGGATAGGTCTCGGGCTCCGTGAGGTTTATAGCAAAGAAAAGGTGTCTCTGGTGGCGAAACGGAGTTCGCCCGGTTTGCTAGTCTGATATAATATTAGAAGGATATAAGTGTAGATATAAGTGTTCAAAAGCCATTGAAAATTAAATCGAAAGAGTATTTTTAAATCTCTAGTTTATACGCACAGAATAAATATTATTACTCTATACGTCCATTCTGACTTCTACAATTTGATGGTTTCCTTACAAACAAAGATTTTTAATTCATTTCGGTATTTCTCTAAGGGTGAAACCAATAATTACTATCACATAACATAACTTAGATTGAAGCTGAATTGGTAATATATAAAATATTTATGTAAGTGGATTTTAAATATTTTTTCTGTCACTTACAGCATGGTAGTTAGCGCTAAGCTCCCTACAGATCGTTAGTAACGGCTCACTCACACTGCACACAACAGACGCATCAATAAACGCACAAGCTAAGTGTGCTTATCTTAATCTTAATCTTAATAATACCTATATATGAATCTCGTGTCACAATGTTTGTCCTCAATGGACTTCTAAACCACTTAACCGATTATAATAAAATTCGCACACCATGTGCAGTTCGATCCAACTTGAGAGATAGGATAGTTTAAACATGTAGGTACCACGGGCGAAGCCGAGGCGGACCGCTAGTAGTATATATTCACAAACGAATAAATAAGTACCTATAAAACTTCCTACAACATTTTTAATGTCATTTGTTTTTCACGTAGTTATATTTGGAATAAGGGGAACGGAGGCTCGTATCCACAACCCCAAGGATACAGGCCTCCGTTCCCCTCACAGTTTTCAATCCATTCCATTATTTCCGCCGACCTTTGCTTATCCTTTAAATATTCTATCTCTATAACTTCTATCGGTTATAATCTTATTCATATATCTATTCATCGTAACTCGTAAGTATCTAAATCAAACGTTTATAAGCGGTCTTATTAATTGGCACCGTTTTTAGGGCAGCATTCGAAGCTGTGAGTAAAACTTCATTACGACCACATAATCGCGAATCAATTATAGATGTTCGTTTTACCCGTCTACCCAGCGAAACACCACCAGACGACGATTACGATCCCAGAGACCACAGAGTGCCAAAATCACCTATAAAGCACGTAAATTGTAATGTTTTATATCGAAAAACATAAAAAGTAGTCGTTCGTAGGTATATCATTGCCTTATCCACGTAGTTATAGGAAATTCTCATACGAATGTTCCACAAAACTCATTTGGGTAAAACCGCGAAAAATTGTCCCGTTACATTCATGACATCATAACAAACGTTACATACATGACTGAATGTTACTTACATGACCATTATAAAGCTGAGTACATATATCAGTTATCTTTTCTTCCTAGCATTAAAAAGTTAACGTCGACACGGTGTCTTACACTCACACGACAGGAAAAAATGGAGATATAGGTAGGTAAAACCAATTCATATATCATAAAATAATGAATTAAAACAAAAAGATGCATAAATCAAAATTGTATTGAAAAAAATTGATATTTTTTCCGCTTTTTAAAGTGAAACTTTTATTACATCGTCTCAAACTTTTTGGTCTGTGTAGCGCATGTCGCGTGTATCGCGGCTGCCGAGTAGGTATACCTATTCGGCACGTGACATGCGCTACACAAAGCAGTGTTCGGAACCGTTCGAACAGTTTCACTTTTACCGTGGTTTCATAAAACCACACAACATTTTTTTATTCCTTTCTGCATTTTTCGTTTGTAGTTCTTTATATTTCTCGGGATTTTGAACTTGTAACTTCTCTCGATATATTTTTTGCCTTTCGGCATTCGTCAACGCCATCTGTAATTTGATTTTCTCATTTGAAAAAATAATTAATAAAAAAACTTAAAAAAAACCCGACTGACACTGCAAATTCATAACACGCAGTCGGAGGCTACACGGCTACAAAATATTACTGGCCTCTACCCATTCTATACATCTTATATAGCCTCCGACTGTGTGTTATGAATTTGCAGTGTCAGTTTTTTATTTTTTTTATTAATTATTTTATTTTATTCTTTTTTTTTGTATAATCAGGTAAAAAATATTAAGGTAATGAAAAACTATAGATAAAGACCAATCCAATGATATCTTGCACATCAAAATCCGTTCAGCCGTTTAGATTTGAAAATATTATCGTCCTTTTTTCGCGCAATTTTTTAATAGACCTATGTGTTCTAAGCCTAACAACATGTCATGACTGTAACGTAACACATTTCGTTACACATCGTCACAATCATGACAAAAAATGCGGGCGACATAACCTTAAATTAAAATTACTACTCGATTGTGAATGCTAAGAACCACGAAGTAGTCTTATTCTTTAGTTTTATAGTAAGCCTACGTAAAGATTTATAATAATAAGACAGAATATATATACTTACCTCGCAATCGAACACTTTAAATACCCTTTTTTCGAGCGACAAATCTCACATCAACACAAAACACCATTTCTCTCAAAGAAAAAATGGCTGCTTTTGTTTTTTAAATGTTGCCAGCATGCCAAATAGTGTTGCCACTCAATAAAATAAGAGAAGGATTCTGATAATTCTTATAGTATGGCAGTTAGAGACGTTACATACGTGACGTTACACACGTATAAAAAAAGTGGACAGTTTTTTAAATAATAATAAAAAATCGATTAAGGCCTTGTGCATTAAAAGATTTTTATGGTCATGTTGAATAAGAACCGAATAACTTAAATTTTTCATAAAAATGCGAGTCAGTCATACCATTTCGTAGGGGTTATCAGTTTTTGTCACAAGGGTGTTAGGTGGACAAATATTTTTTATATGGACAGAAAAGTGGAGCCAGTAAAAAAAATATAAAATAAAATATTTCTGCAAGAGATAGATTGAGTTTTATGAAATAATCTAAAAGAACACAAGCATACCTTTTATTACATATCTAACAAAACACTTGTTGTCAAAAAACGTTGATGCCATATGAGAAATAAAATGGGAACATTGAAAAAATAATTCATGTACAATTTTTCGCGGTTTTACCCATTTATTATCCTAAAATCGGTCCTTTGCGAAGTAAAAGAAACCCCCAGTTTCAGAATGGTGTTTTCCATAAAGGAAATTTTTGATAAATAAAATTGTTATGAATGTTATCACTCGAATGAGGAACAACGAACAGCAGCATCTTTTCATGACCTAGTTCCAACACTAAAATGATATGGCATAGTCGGTCGGTACACACCTGGCACGATATTAATTTAACTAATTTGTTTGTTTTTTTCAGACCATGGATGGCTTATTTCAACCTAATGCGAACAACATGGGGCGCTGGGGTTTTGGGTCTACCGTTGGCTGTCAGCCAAGCTGGCATAATACTTGGCCCCATCATGAGCTCATCTTTGGGAATTCTTATTATACACATGCACTTGACTTTGGTAAGTTTTTAAATATATTAAATATTAGTACAAAAATAACAGTAAATTCAAAAAGTCTATGTTGATACAATTTTTTTCAGCTTCGTTGTCTAAATGAAATCAGCCGTCGACTAAAAATCCCATATATTTCATACAGATATGGTTTTCGAATAGCTCTCTTGCACGGCCCTTGGATTTGCCATGGGATTGGTCGCCGTGGACCGTGAGTTATTTATATGGACAATTTTACTAAATTATTAAAAATATAATTCAAAAATTGTTCCACAGTTCAAGAAATTATGAAAAATGTTGTTTACAGAATGATAATAGCAGTGTTTATGTTACTTAGCCAATTAGGAATTTGTACAGTGTTCGTGATATTCACGACGGATAGTTTGAGGGATGTAAGTAAAGATGTGTTTATGTACCTGTAAGATGTAATATTTAAAATATATACCTATGTATTAAGATTTTAGATAGAACGGAACTGACAACGATCAACAATGCACATAATTTCTTTAAAGATGCCAAGTGCCAACAACATGAAGTAGAAAATTTTTATTTCCTCTTATAATTTCGTCAAAATTATGTATATTTTACATTTCTTTGACCTTATTTTACCTTCCTTTTTTACGACTTTAATTTTAATTTCATGTTCTCAGATAATGGATTGGCCAAACTCAAAACCCGCAATATTAGCTCTACTAATACCGTATTTACTCCTCGAATATTTTATGAAGACGTTGTCGGTTGTCAGCTATATATCTATGTATGGTAGAGATTTTTTGTATAATTTATTATATATGATTTCACAAACTTTTACAACGAATGATTCATTATATGATTTCACAAGCTTTTACAACATAACTACATTTATGAGCTGAAAATTGATTTATACCTACATTGAAATTGATTAAAAACACTTTAATAATAGGATAATAAAATAATAATGTTAGCTTGGGCCTTCCGCCGAAATAGGAATATCTGATTATGAAGAAAAATAGTTTACAACAGTCAACAGAGAAGTTACAAAGTACTTACCTACTTCGCTCTACCTGGTGGTAGAGCCACACTACATCGATCGAGTTTCACGTATAATAAGTATGTATATTAAACAGTATATATTTTTCAGGCAATTATCTGAACATGGCTGGTCTAGTGTTGATTATCTACCACATATTCTTAGCACCTCATGGACATTACGTTTTAGCATCAACGGATCCGTTGGCGCTGTTTTTTGTAATCGGGACGTGTTTATTCAATTTATCTGCCGTTGCTGTGGTGAGCTTTACAGTATTATTCATTGTTTCTTAAAAAAATACTTACCAATATATAATTGAAATATTTTAATTTCTAAGTATTTTTATGAAATACCAGTCCAAAAAATAGCGACGATGGTAGGTAAATTGGTGAGATGGTAAGATATAAAACAATTTCAAAATTTTTTCCCTGATACTGCTCGTTTCAAATTAATAGTGTTTATGGCACCTATAAAACATGATACCTTATTCTATTTATAGGTGTTATCCCTGGATAAAGCTCTAAAGGACCCCAGGGTGTTAACAAAA